>NC_085012.1:31838985-32138985 GCF_963854185.1 Sardina pilchardus
ACAGCTGTTCCCGACCAAGGCGTGTTGTCGCTTTACACAATAGGCTACAATAAACCAGACAAATTTGGCATCAAATTCTGGGTGGCTTCTGACGTTGAGACCAATGTTGAACGCATTTCCCTATCTGGGGAAAGACGAAAGTAGGCCGGTCCATTCGCTATTCGCCATTCGCTATAACTATTGGACATAAGTTAACACTAGCCTACGTATCTGTGTAGGCCTATTTATTTTCAATTGGCTAGGGTCGAATGAAAAAGCGGGACAGATGCTCAATTTGTGTGAGGCGGGACAAAGGGTAAAATTGTTGTACAGTACAACGTAAAGCGGGACAGGTGGTCACACATCGTATTCTTCACCATGCCACAGAGAAAAACGCAAATGCAAAATGCTCTCTCTGCTTCGCCTCTAGGTCTTTGCCAAGAGTAGGCTATGTTGCGGTCCATTCGCTATTTAAAGTGCATCTTCTCTTTTTCGTGGCCACACTGCCCATGGCTGCTTAACCTGACCGAAGAGCGAGGGTGAGTTTACCATTAGCGAGAGGGGGGTTTACCATTAACGATTAATTATATCATAGAGACACGCGAAAAATCTTCAGGGACCGCGGTTGCACAAACACCAAAACCAAAGATTGATGATATGAACCAAATATTCTGGAACAGACGGATTTACAGCATTGAACGCAATAGGCTAGGCTGCGACTTCCACCGTTTCGTTTCTAGAGATTGCTGCACTGCTCACAACGCATGCAGTCTACAATGAAGTGAAATGTGCAGAACGTTGTCCAAAATAATACAATAACATTGTGTGTTGAGATCTAGTACAATATAGACATCTGTAGACATGAAGTGGCAACGCCATTATCAGTCATGAAAACTTTGGCGGCGGCAGGCAGCATTTAGGTTTTGGCTGAGCCAGCTAGCCAGCCAACAACTTCACCAGCCAGCGGTTATTCTCAAAGCAAATGGCTTCGGGGTCCATAACACACTATCGATTGCAAACCTATTTGAAACCGATCATTCCCCCTCCCCCATACACTCGTCTAGGCCACAGACATCACCGCAGCATTTGAGGACAATTAACTGCCTCCCCACCCCCTCTCTCTGTCCCCTGTAGACTGTAGGCTGGCTAGGCAACTCGTGGAAAAATGCGCAATCATGTTTCATCGCATATGCGCGTTTCAGAATGTTCGAATTCGCCAGCGTGCGTGTAGTTGTGTGAATAGAAAATAGTAGAATAGAATATAGCCTACTTTATTGATGCCTTACACAAAAGTACTTCAGCCCTGAATAGGTCGGGAATCGAACGAGCAACCTTTGGATCATGAGGCCGACGCTCTTACCAGTTGGCTACGCTTACGCTTCGTTACTCAGTTAAAATGTGTGAATCAATCCTGAATCTCGAATTCACATAGAAGTTAGCTTAAATTGTAGAAACAAAGCCTATAGCTTTTTTCAGCAGACATCGCAAACATAGCCTACACATTCGCAAAACGGAGAATATCTTTCACTCGCGTATATGCCTGCTCAGCATAGCTTTCTCTATCTCCCTCCCTCCGAGGTAGCTAGACCCTAAAATGCTTCTCCCTAAATGAATGAAAATTGGTGTTGGGTCGACATTTTTCATCCTTCCCCTCCCGTCGGGTCAGGCTCCTATCACAGAACGCATGCCTCCATTTTAAAATAACATTTCTAAGTAGCATAGGCCTACAAAATGTAAAAACGAAATATAAAAAATGAAATACTATGAAAAAGTTGAAAGTCAAGTTTGCTTAAGGTTTGTTCAAGAACTCTTCCAGAGTTTTTACCTCAAACAACACAAATCAACACAAATAAATGAACAGATAACTCAAACGTGCTGTATGTCATAATGAAACAACTACAGACTATCAACAACACGGTCTGACACGAATGACGCATGGCTTAGTGCAAACTGAATTTATGACCAAACGATTTGATTCGTGCACGAAGTAGGGATGTTAACCGGTGACTGTTTGACCGATGGTTGACCGTATCCACGTTAGCCGATCAAAGTTGTCGCTAGTCGGTTAAAAAAAAAAAACGATCTCTAAATTAGGCTATTATTATAGACAGTGGACTAAACGCTACTACAGCTAGCCATCTCATTCCAAGGTCTTTTTTGCGTGAAGTTAACAAATTATCCCTCACACTCAATTTGTAATAACTCGCCTGCTTGTAGGCTACTTAATAAACCAATAAAAACATTCGCACGCATGCCTTGGCCGGTGCGTCTTTTGCAATCTGGAAGTGCCCGTTTTATCCATTGGTTTTTATCGTGTTGCAGCAACTTTCCGCATAAGATGGGCTTAGATTTGGAAACACATTACATCTACATTTCAGGAAGGGTCAGCAATGGTAACAGATAAGGTAATGATGATCATCTTTCTTTATTATTGTTAGTAGGCCTACTTCCTCAAACTATAGCGGCGTCTCCTCGGAGCTGTCATTTTCTTAAGTGAGCCGCGGCAATTTCAGTTTCAAATGAGCTTCTAACGCTAGACAAACGCCTTTATTTGCAACGCGATCACCCTGTACCCAAACCATTTCGAAACGAAGGAGCCATTTGTCCTCCACTTATTTACAAGCTCCTTGGTTTGCGGGACTCATGTTTCGCGCTCTAGGGAATTTTAAAAACAGTGACGTGAGTGAAAGTGCGGCGCCGCCGCCGGGGCTGTGTGTGTGAGCGGGGGACAGAGAGATGCGACAGAGTTGCAAAACTGCGTGGCTGTTATTTCAAATAGCGTAGAATATTTTAAACGAATCGGTTAACCGGTTTCAACCGGCTAATGAGGCTCGGTGGTCGGTCAAGAAAATTAGTAGTTTTCGCCATCCCTACTGCAGATGAGGCTGGTTTAGCCAGTTTAACCCATGACAACTCTGCACTGCAGTTGGGGCTGGTTTACCCTGTTTAATCCAGGACAGATGGGGCTGGTTTACCCAGTTTAACCCAGTACAACTCTCTACTGCAGATGGGGCTGGTTTAGCCAGTTTAACCCAGGACATCTCTGCACTGCAGTTGGGGCTGGGTTACCCTGTTTAATCCAGGACAGATGGAGCTGGTTTACCCAGTTTAACCCAGGACAACTCTCTACTGCAGATGGGGCTGGTTTAGCCAGTTTAACCCAGGACAACTCTGCACTGCAGTTGGGGCTGGTTTACCCTGTTTAATCCAGGACAGATAGGGCTTGTTTACCCAGTTTAACCCAGGACAACTCTGGGTTTAACCCTGGTTTAACTATGGACAACTCTGTACTGCAGATAGGGCTGGTTTACCCAGTTTAACCCAGGACAACTCTGTACTGCAGATGGGGCTGGGTTTACCCAGTTTAACCCAGGACTGTTGGGGCTGGTTTACTCAGTTTAACCCAGGACAACTCTGATTTTTACCCAGGTTTAACCCAGGACAACTCAGGGTTTAACCCAGGACAACTCTGTACTGCAGATAGGGCTGGTTTAACCCAGGACAACTCAGTATTGATTTACCCAATTTAACCCAGGACAACTCTTTACTGCAGATGGGGCTGGTTTTACACAGTTTAATCCAGGACAGTTGGGGCTGGTTTACCCAGTTTAACCCAGGACAACTCTGTACTAAAGATTGGGCTGGGTTATCCCGGTTTAACCCAGGACAGTTGGGGCTGGTTTACCCAGTTTAACCCAGGAAAACTCCATACTGCAGATGGGGCTGGGTTTACCCAATTTAACCCAGGACAACTCTGCACTGCAGATGGGGCTGGTTTACCCAGTTTAACCCAGGACAACTCTGTACTGCAGATGGGGCTGGGTTTACCCTGTTTAACCCAGGACAGTTGGGGCTGGTTTAACCCAGGACAACTCTGTGCTGCAGATGGGGCTGGGTTTACCCAGTTTAATCCAGGACAACTCTGCACTGCAGATGGGGCTGGGTTTACCTAGTTTAACCCAGGACAGTTGGGGCTGGTTTACCCAGTTTAACCCAGGACAACTCTGCACTGCAGATGGGGCTGGTTTACCCAGTTTAACCCAGGACAACTCTGGGTTTAACCCAGGTTTAACCCAATACAGCTCTATAATGCAGATGGGGCTGGGTTTACCCAGTTTAACCCAGGACGGTTGGGGCTGGTTTAATCAGTTTAACCCAGGACAACTCTGATTTTAACCCAGGACATCTCTGGGTTTAACCCAGGTTTAACCCAGGACAACTCTGTGCTGCAGATAGGGCTGGTTTACCCAGTTTAACCCAGGACAACTCCGTATTGATTTACCCAGTTTAACCCAGGACAACTCTGTACTGCAGATAGGGCTGGTTTACCCAGTTTAACCCAGGACAACTCCATACTGCAGATGGGACTGGTTTGCCCAGTTTAACCCAGGACAACTCCATACTGCAGATGGGGCTGGTTTACCCAGTTTAACCCAGGACAACTCCATACTGCAGATGGGGCTGGTTTACTCAGTTTAACCCAGGACAACTCTGGTTTTAACCCAGGTTTAACCCAGGACAACTCTGTACTGCAGATAGGGCTGGTTTACCCAGTTTTACCCAGGACAACTCCGTATTGATTTACCCAGTTTAACCCAGGACAACTCTGTACTGCAGATAGGGCTGGTTCACCCAGTTTAACCCAGGACAACTCCATACTGCAGATGGGGCTGGTTTACCCAGTTTAAACCAGGACAACTCTGGGTTTAACCCAGGTTTAACCTAGGACAGCTCTAGGTTTAACCCAGGTTTAACCCAGGACAACTCTGCACTGCAGATGGGGCTGGGTTTACCCAGTTTAGACCAGGACAACTCCATACTGCAGATGGGGCTGGTTTACCCAGTTTAACCCAGGACAACTCTGGGTGCAACCCTGGTTTAACTCAGGACAACTCTGGGTTCAACCCTGGTTTAACCCAGGCCAACTCTGTACTGCAGATAGGGCTGGTTTACCCAGTTTAACCCAGGACAAGTCTTTACTGCAGATGGGGCTGGTTTTACCCAGTTTAACCCAGGACAGTCGGGGCTGGTTTACCCAGTTTAACCCAGGACAACTCCATACTGCAGATGGGGCTGGTTTACCCAGTTTAACCCAGGACAACTCTGTACTGCAGATAGGGCTGGTTTACCCAGTTTAACCCAGGACAACTCAGTATTGGTTTACCCTGTTTAACCCCAGGACAACTCTGTACTGCAGATGGGGCTCGGTTTACCCAGTTTAACCCAGGACAACTCAGTATCGGTTTACCCAGTTTAACCCAGGACAACTCTGTACTGCAGATGGGGCTGGGTTTACCCAGTTTAACCCAGCATAACTCTAGGTTTAACCCATGTTTAACCCAGGACAACTCTGGGTTTAAGTGACGTAGGCTATGTTTAAGAATCGACAGCCGTATAAGACTAAGGCCAAAACGTATTTATCGTAGCCTAGGCTACTGTATTCACCCACAATAGCCTATCCACTTTTTCGAAAATAATGAAAGAAGGCTAAAGATATGGACTGCGATAGTAGCCTACAGCAGCTTTCAGACACTCAAGGTGAGGAAGTGCTCCATATCAGTGTGCTGCATTATTGTGACGGGCTTCGTTTCAGGAAACATTCTTCAACAATCTGTGAAAGACCTCTAACTAACTGATATAGTTATGGGGCCACAACTCAGGAAGATATAATTGAGGCTAAGAAATCAACAACGTCTATACGTTTTAGCATTAGACTACAACGTTTATCTCAAGGTGTTGTTGGCATTAAATTTACTTGGGGAAAAAATAGGATTTGTAGACTGTCGGAATGGGTGTACTAAAATGTGGCGAATTAGCAGCATGTTTTAATAGCAGCATGTCGAAATAGAGGCATGTCTAAATGGAAGTATGTCGTAGTGGTGGCATGTCTGACTGGCAGCATGTAACCCTTACACTTTTCCTTCATAGCTTGACATTGGAAGGTCTTAGATGCTTGAAAACCAAGCGCATACAATACAAGGGGCCGTAATGAGCTACTGGCCGCTTACTGGTGGCTCCAGCGCACGCGGTTCAGTCGCATCATTCACTCTGATGTGGTGTTCATGAAGTTGGCTGTCGAAGTGCATGTACTGCATTGTGACAGAAAGTTACTTTACAACATCTTACAAGCCCAAAGTGGATTTTGAAAAAAGTTCCCACGAGTGCATGTTTTGGCCTTCTCAGCCAACTGTAATGAAATATGAAAAGTAAACGTGTTTTCACTTTTCCTTCATAGCTTGACATTGGAAGGTCTTAGAAGCTTGAAACCAAGCGCATACAATACAAGGGGCCGACCTGAGCTACTGGCCGCTCACTGGTGGTTCAAGCGCACACGGTTCTGTCGCATCATTCACTCTGATATGGTGTTCATGAAGTTGTGTGTTGAAGTGCATGTACTGCATTGTGACAGAAAGTCACTTTACAACATCTTACAAGCCCAAAGTGGATTTTGAAAAAAGTTTCCACGAGTGCACGTTTTGGCCGTCTCAGCCAACTGTCATGAAATATGAAATGTAAACGTGTCTTCACTTTTCCTTCATAGCTTGAAATTGGAAGGTCTTAGAAGGTTGAAACCAAGCGCATACAACACAAGGGGCCTCAATGAGCTACTGGCCGCTCACTGGTGGCTCCAGCGCACGCGGTTCAGTCGCATCATTCACTCTGATGTGGTGTTCATGAAGTTGGGTGTTGAGGTGCATGTACTGCATTGTGACAGAAAGTCACTTTACAACATCTTACAAGCCCAAAGTGGATTTTGAAAAAAGTTTCCACGAGTGCACGTTTTGGCCGTCTCAGCCAACTGTCATGAAATATGAAAAGTAAACGTGTCTTCACTTTTCCTTCATAGCTTGAAATTGGAAGGTCTTAGAAGCTTGAAACCAAGCGCATACAACACAAGGGGCCTCAATGAGCTACTGGCCGCTCACTGGTGGCTCCAGCGCACGCGGTTCAGTCGCATCATTCACTCTGATGTGGTGTTCATGAAGTTGGGTGTTGAGGTGCATGTACTGCATTGTGACAGAAAGTCACTTTACAACATCTTACAAGCCCAAAGTGGATTTTGAAAAAAGTTTCCACGAGTGCACGTTTTGGCCGTCTCAGCCAACTGTCATGAAATATGAAAAGTAAACGTGTCTTCACTTTTCCTTCATAGCTTGAAATTGGAAGGTCTTAGAAGCTTGAAACCAAGCGCATACAACACAAGGGGCCTCAATGAGCTACTGGCCGCTCACTGGTGGCTCCAGCGCATGCAGTTCAGTCGCATCATTACAGTGCATGAAAATGCACTGTACTGTTATTCCAAGTCTTCTTATTACAGTGCATGAAAATGCACTGTACTGTTCTTCCTCGGTCTTCTTCTTCTTCTTCTTATTACAGTGCATGAAAATGCACTGTACTGTTCTTCCTCGGTCTTCTTCTTCTTATTATTCTTCTTCTAACGCACGCAATTCAGCTTCAACCGCTTAACGTAGAAACTCCATTCAAATTTTGACGCGTAGGTCTTACTTACGCGATGTGGGCTTTGTATTTTTCAACTTTGTAACTTTTATACTTTTTAAACTATTAGTTAAAAACTATTACAATTTCCCCCATAGACTTAACATGGCTCATTATGACATCACGGCAGCAATTAGAATGTTACCCCAGCTGGTCAGCCACCTGGGCACCAACTGTCAGTTTCTCTCAGGCTTTACAATCTCTCTGAAGACTACATATTCTGTTCCCCTGTATCCTCTGCGCACAACAGTATCAAAATAAGTCCTCCTAATTCCATTCAACTTTATATCCATTCATCTTCTTCAAACCATTCACTCATCCACCCATTCTAAACAGTCTGCCTATCAACATCAATTAGACGCTCTACATTCAACTTTTAAACAATCTACTCTGTCTCAGGCTGGCTCTCTTAAGACTAGCCAGTTAAATTGATTACACCTGTATCTGTATCCACTACTCTCAGTAGAGAGCTGTCTCTCCATTCTACAAGAATATAAGGCACATTCCATCCAACATTCTATCCATTCATCTTCTTCAGACCATTCACTCATCCACCCATTAAACTGTCTATCAACATCTATTAAACAATCTGTCTATCAACATCCATTAAACTCTCTGTCTATCAACATTAATTAGACTATCTACATTCAACTTTTAAATTATTTACTCTGTCTCAGGCTTTAAGAGTACTCTGGCTCTCTTAAGACTAGCCAGTTAAATTGATTACACCTGTGTCAACTACTCTCAGAGAGCTGTATCAGTGTCTCTCTTAACAAGAATATAAGGCACATTCCATCCAACCTTCTATCCATTCATCTTCTTCAGACCATTCACTCATCCACCCATTAAACTGTCAATCAATATCTATTAAACAATCTGCCTATCCACATCCATTAAACATTCTGTCTATCAACATTAATTAGACTATCTACATACAACTTTTAAAGTATTTACTGTGGGTCCCTCTCAAGCAGCGTTTATATGTCCTCCCTCGCTCCTCGATCCTCAATGATCTACATAAAGAAAGATAGAAGAAGGGCTAGACTATCCCATTGTTGCCGCTCCATCATTCTTTATGTAGATCAGTGAGGAGCGAGAGAGGACGCGTAAACGCTATATGAGAGGCACCTTCTGTCTCAGGCTTTAAGCATACAATCTCATTAAGACTACAGATCCTGTTTCACTACGTCCTCTGTCCACAACTGTTTCAAAATAAAGGTCCTCACTGCAATAATACACTATTAAATCATTTAACCATTGAAACTACTCAACTATTGAACTGTTCAACCATTCCAACTGTCAGTTATCATCCACTATGCCTCCAGTCAACCACATGAAACCTCCATGTACCTAGCAACCAACATAGCAACCATTAAAATTAAGTGTTTGTGACCGTTTCCATAGCAACCAACATGATTATACTGCAGTAACTTCTTGTTTCCTGATAGTGGCCACCATGGATACCCTAGCAAAAAAATGTTTCAAAATAAAAGTCCTCACTAGCAAGTTAGCTAGTTAGCATGGTTAGCATAGTTAGCATTGTTAGCATAGTTAGCATTTTTAGTATAACTGCAAAAAATCATCAACTAAGTTAGCTAATCAACCTGGTTAGCATTGTTAACAAATTTAGCATTGTTAGCATAGTTAGCATTTTTAACATTACTGTTAGAAATCATCGGTTAAGTTAGCTAATCAACCTGTTTAGCATTGTTAGTAAAGTTAGCATTGCTAGCATAATAAGCATTTTTAGCGTAACTGCTAGAAATCATTAGCTAAGTTAGCTAATCAACATTTTAACATGAATAGAAATCATTAGTTAAGTTAGAACTGGAACGTTTCATCTTTAAAATGTCTACCTTCACACTATCAACTCTCTGTAAACTATGCAACCACCATGTTTACCCTAGCTACACCTTAGTAACCATATGTACATTATCTATCTATTTTTGCATTTTCATGCACTGGTAATTCCTTGGAATTGCATTTCTAGTTATTATTATAGGCGATTATTCTTCTTCTAACGCTTTTTGTGCGTCCAATTCAGCTTCAACCGTTTAACGTAGAAACTTCATTCAAACTGCGCTGCGTAGGTCTTACTTAGGTGACTTCAGCTTTGTATTTTTCAACTTTGAAAACTTAATCGTTGAATTTATATTAATTTTTTAAAACATTTTTTCTCCCATAGACTTAACATTGGACTATGACATCATAATAGGGCAATTAGAATCTTATGCCAGGTGGCCAGCCCCACCTGCAGCAGCTCTCTCTCTCTCAGGCTTTAAGCATACAATCTCATTAAGACTACAGATCCTGTTTCATACTTCCTCTGTCCACAACTGTTTCAAAATAAAAGTCCTCACTGCAATAATACACTATTAAATAATTTAACCATTGAAACTACTCAACTATTTAACTGTTCAACCATTCCAACTGTCAGTTATCATCAACTATGCCTCCAGTCAACTACATGAAACCTCCATGTACCTAGCAACCAACATAGCAACCATTTAAATTAAGCGTTTATGACCGTTTCCATAGCAACCAACATGATTTTACTACAGTAACTTCTTTATTCCTGATAGTGGCCACCATAGATACCCTATCAACAAATGTTTCAAAATAAAAGTCCTCACTAGCAAGTTAGCTAGTTAGCATGGTTAGCATTGTTAGCATAGTTAGCATTTTTAGCATAACTGTTAGAAATGGTTAGCTAATCAACCTGGTTAGCATTGTTAGCATAGTTAGCATTGTTAGCATAACTGTTAGAAGTGATTAGCTAAGTTAGCTAATCAGCCTGGTTAGCATTGTTAGCATAGTTAGCATAGTTAGCATTTTTAGCATAACTGCTAGAAATCATTAGTTCAGTTAGAACTGTAATGTTTAAGCTTTAAACTGTCTACCTTCACACTATCAGCTTTCTTTAAACTATGCAACCACCATGTTTACCCTAGCTACACCTTAGTAACTATATCTACATTATCTACTGTATCTATACATTTTTGCATTTTCATGCACTCGTAATTTCCCTGGAATTACATTCTCTAGTTATTATTCTTCTTCTAACGCACGCAATTCAGCTTCAACCGCTTAACGTAGAAACTCCATTCAAATTTTGTCGCGTAGGTCTTACTTACGCGATGTGGGCTTTGTATTTTTCAACTTTGTAACTTTTATACTTTTTAAACTATTAGTTAAAAACTATTACAATTTCCCCCATAGACTTAACATTGCTCATTATGACATCACGGCAGCAATTAGAATCTTACGCCAGGTGGCCGGCCACCTGGGCACCAACTGTCAGTTTCTCTGGCTTTAAGCATACAGTCTCTCAGAAGACTACACATATCCTGTTAACTGTTTCCTCTGTCCACAACTGTTTCAAAATAAAAGTCCTCAATGCAATAATACACTATTAAATCATTTAACCATTGAAACTACTCAACTATTGAACTGTTCAACCATTCCAACTGTCAGTTATCATCCACTATGCCTCCAGTCAACTACATGAAACCTCCATGTACCTAGCAACCAACATAGCAACCATTAAAATTAAGTGTTTATGACCGTTTCCATAGCAACCAACATGATTATACTGCAGTAACTTATTGTTTCTTGATAGTGGCCACCATGGATACCCTAGCAACAAATGTTTCAAAATAAAAGTCCTTACTAGCAAGTTAGCTAGTTAGCATGGTTAGCATAGTTAGCATTGTTAGCATAGGTAGCATTTTTAACAAAACTGCAAAAAATCATCAACTAAGTTAGCTAATCAACCTGGTTAGCATTATTAGCAAATTTAGCATTGTTAGCATAGTTAGCATTTTTAGCATTACTGCTAGAAATCATCGGTTAAGTTAGTTAATCAACCTGGTTAGCATTGTTAATAAAGTTAGCATTGCTAGCATAATTAGCATTTTTAGCGTAACTGCTAGAAATCATTACCTAAGTTAGCTAATCAACATTTTAACATGAATAGAAATCATTAGTTAAGTTAGAGCTGGAATGTTTCATCTTTAAACTGTCTACCTTCACACTATCAACTCTCTGTAAACTATGCAACCACCATGTTTACCCTAGCTACACCTTAGTAACCATATCTACATTATCTATCTATTTTTGCATTTTCATGCACTGGTAATTCCTTGGAATTGCATTTCTAGTTATTAAACTTCTTCTTCTAACGCAGCCAATTCAGCTTCAACCGTTTAACGTAGAAACTTCATTCAAACGTTGTTGCGTAGGTCTTGCTTATGCCATGCCTGCTTTGTATTTTTCAACTTTGTAACTTTTATACTTTTTAAACTATTAGTTAAAAACTATTACAATTTCCCCCATAGACTTAACATTGCTCATTATGACATCACGGCAGCAATTAGAATCTTAGGCCAGGTGGCCGGCCACCTGGGCACCAACTGTCAGTTTCTCTGGCTTTAAGCATACAGTCTCTCAGAAGACTACATATCCTATTAACTGTTTCCTCTGTCCACAACTGTTTCAAAATAAAAGTCCTCACTGCAATAATACACTATTAAATCATTTAACCATTGAAACTACTCAACTATTGAACTGTTCAACCATTCCAACTGTCAGTTATCATCCACTATGCCTCCAGTCAACTACATGAAACCTCCATGTACCTAGCAACCAACATAGCAACCATTCAAATTAAGCGTTTATGACCGTTTCCATAGCAACCAACATGATTTTACTGCAGTAACTTCTTGTTTCCTGATAGTGGCCACCATGGATACCCTAGCAACAAATGTTTCAAAATAAAAGTCCTCACTAGCAAGTTAGCTAGTTAGCATTGTTAGCATAGTTAACATTTTTAGCATAGTTAGCATTTTTAGCATAACTGCAAAAAATCATCAACTAAGTTAGCTAATCAACCTGGTTAGCATTGTTAGCAAATTTAGCATTGTCAGCATAGTTAGCATTTTTAGCATTGCTGCTAGAAATCATTGGTTAAGTTAGCTAATCAACCTGGTTAGCATTGTTAGTAAAGTTAGCATTGCTAGCATAATTAACATTTTTAGCATAACTGCTAGAAATCATTAGCTAAGTTAGCTAATCAACATTTTAACATGAATAGAAATCATTAGTTAAGTTAGAACTGGAATGTTTCATCTTTAAACAGTCTACCTTCACACTATCAACTCTCTGTAAACTATGCAACCACCATGTTTACCCTAGCTACACCTTAGTAACCATATCTACATTATCTATCTATTTCTGCATTTTCATGCACTGGTAATTCCTTGGAATTGCATTTCTAGTTAAACTTCTTCTTCTAACGCAGCCAATTCAGCTTCAACCGTTTAACGTAGAAACTTCATTCAAACGTTGTTGCGTAGGTCTTGCTTATGCCATGCCTGCTTTGTATTTTTCAACTTTGTAACTTTTATACTTTTTAAACTATTAGTTAAAAACTATTACAATTTCCCCCATAGACTTAACATTGCTCATTATGACATCACGGCAGCAATTAGAATCTTAGGCCAGGTGGCCGGCCACCTGGGCACCAACTGTCAGTTTCTCTGGCTTTAAGCATACAGTCTCTCAGAAGACTACATATCCTGTTCACTGTTTCCTCTGTCCACAACTGTTTCAAAATAAAAGTCCTCACTGCAATTATACACTATTAAATCATTTAACCATTGAAACTACTCAACTATTGAACTGTTCAACCATTCCAACTGTCAGTTATCATCCACTATGCCTCCAGTCAACTACATGAAACATCCATGTACCTAGCAACCAACATAGCAACCATTAAAATTAAGCGTTTATGACCGTTTCCATAGCAACCAACATGATTATACTGCAGTAACTTCTTGTTTCCTGATAGTGGCCACCATGGATACCCTAGCAACAAATGTTTCAAAATAAAAGTCCTCACTAGCAAGTTAGCTAGTTAGCATGGTTAGCATTGTTAGCATAGTTAGCATTTTTAGCATAACTGCAAAAAATCATCAACTAAGTTAGCTAATCAACCTGGTTAGCATTGTTAGCAAATTTAGCATTGTTAGCATAGTTAGCATTTTTAGCATTGCTGCTAGAAATCATTGGTTAAGTTAGCTAATCAACCTGGTTAGCATTGTTAGTAAAGTTAGCATTGCTAGCATAATTAGCATTTTTAGCGTAACTGCTTGAAATCATTAGCTAAGTTAGCTAATCAACATTTTAACATGAATAGAAATCATTAGTTAAGTTAGAACTGGAATGTTTCATCTTTAAACAGTCTACCTTCACACTATCAACTCTCTGTAAACTATGCAACCACCATGTTTACCCTAGCTACACCTTAGTAACCATATCTACATTATCTATCTATTTCTGCATTTTCATGCACTGGTAATTCCTTGGAATTGCATTTCTAGTTCACTCTGATGTGGTGTTCATGAAGTTGGGTGTTGAGGTGCATGTACTGCATTGTGACAGAAAGTCACTTTACAACATCTTACAAGCCCAAAGTGGATTTTGAAAAAAGTTTCCACGAGTGCACGTTTTGGCCGTCTCAGCCAACTGTCATGAAATATGAAAAGTAAACGTGTCTTCACTTTTCCTTCATAGCTTGAAATTGGAAGGTCTTAGAAGCTTGAAACCAAGCGCATACAACACAAGGGGCCTCAATGAGCTACTGGCCGCTCACTGGTGGCTCCAGCGCACGCGGTTCAGTCGCATCATTCACTCTGATGTGGTGTTCATGAAGTTGGGTGTTGAGGTGCATGTACTGCATTGTGACAGAAAGTCACTTTACAACATCTTACAAGCCCAAAGTGGATTTTGAAAAAAGTTTCCACGAGTGCACGTTTTGGCCGTCTCAGCCAACTGTCATGAAATATGAAAAGTAAACGTGTCTTCACTTTTCCTTCATAGCTTGAAATTGGAAGGTCTTAGAAGCTTGAAACCAAGCGCATACAACACAAGGGGCCTCAATGAGCTACTGGCCGCTCACTGGTGGCTCCAGCGCACGCGGTTCAGTCGCATCATTCACACTGATGTGGTGTTCATGAAGTTGGGTGTTGAGGTGCATGTACTGCATTGTGACAGAAAGTCACTTTACAACATCTTACAAGCCCAAAGTGGATTTTGAAAAAAGTTTCCACGAGTGCACGTTTTGGCCGTCTCAGCCAACTGTCATGAAATATGAAAAGTAAACGTGTCTTCACTTTTCCTTCATAGCTTGAAATTGGAAGGTCTTAGAAGCTTGAAACCAAGCGCATACAACACAAGGGGCCTCAATGAGCTACTGGCCGCTCACTGGTGGCTCCAGCGCACGCGGTTCAGTCGCATCATTCACTCTGATGTGGTGTTCATGAAGTTGGGTGTTGAGGTGCATGTACTGCATTGTGACAGAAAGTCACTTTACAACATCTTACAAGCCCAAAGTGGATTTTGAAAAAAGTTTCCACGAGTGCACGTTTTGGCCGTCTCAGCCAACTGTCATGAAATATGAAAAGTAAACGTGTCTTCACTTTTCCTTCATAGCTTGAAATTGGAAGGTCTTAGAAGCTTGAAACCAAGCGCATACAACACAAGGGGCCTCAATGAGCTACTGGCCGCTCACTGGTGGCTCCAGCGCACGCGGTTCAGTCGCATCATTCACTCTGATGTGGTGTTCATGAAGTTGGGTGTTGAGGTGCATGTACTGCATTGTGACAGAAAGTCACTTTACAACATCTTACAAGCCCAAAGTGGATCTTGAAAAAAGTTTCCACGAGTGCACGTTTTGGCCGTCTCAGCCAACTGTCATGAAATATGAAAAGTAATATGTCTTCACTTTTCCTTCATAGCTTGAAATTGGAAGGTCTTAGAAGCTTGAAACCAAGCGCATACAACACAAGGGGCCTCAATGAGCTACTGGCCGCTCACTTGTGGCTCCAGCGCACGCGGTTCAGTCGCATCATTCACACTGATGTGGTGTTCATGAAGTTGGGTGTTGAGGTGCATGTACTGCATTGTGACAGAAAGTCACTTTACAACATCTTACAAGCCCAAAGTGGATTTTGAAAAAAGTTTCCACGAGTGCACGTTTTGGCCGTCTCAGCCAACTGTCATGAAATATGAAAAGTAAACGTGTCTTCACTTTTCCTTCATAGCTTGAAATTGGAAGGTCTTAGAAGCTTGAAACCAAGCGCATACAACACAAGGGGCCTCAATGAGCTACTGGCCGCTCACTGGTGGCTCCAGCGCACGCGGTTCAGTCGCATCATTCACTCTGATGTGGTGTTCATGAAGTTGGGTGTTGAGGTGCATGTACTGCATTGTGACAGAAAGTCACTTTACAACATCTTACAAGCCCAAAGTGGATTTTGAAAAAAGTTTCCACGAGTGCACGTTTTGGCCGTCTCAGCCAACTGTCATGAAATATGAAAAGTAAACGTGTCTTCACTTTTCCTTCATAGCTTGAAATTGGAAGGTCTTAGAAGCTTGAAACCAAGCGCATACAACACAAGGGGCCTCAATGAGCTACTGGCCGCTCACTGGTGGCTCCAGCGCACGCGGTTCAGTCGCATCATTCACTCTGATGTGGTGTTCATGAAGTTGGGTGTTGAGGTGCATGTACTGCATTGTGACAGAAAGTCACTTTACAACATCTTACAAGCCCAAAGTGGATCTTGAAAAAAGTTTCCACGAGTGCACGTTTTGGCCGTCTCAGCCAACTGTCATGAAATATGAAAAGTAAATGTGTCTTCACTTTTCCTTCATAGCTTGAAATTGGAAGGTCTTAGAAGCTTGAAACCAAGCGCATACAACACAAGGGGCCTCAATGAGCTACTGGCCGCTCACTTGTGGCTCCAGCGCACGCGGTTCAGTCGCATCATTCACTCTGATGTGGTGTTCATGAAGTTGGGTGTTGAGGTGCATGTACTGCATTGTGACAGAAAGTCACTTTACAACATCTTACAAGCCCAAAGTGGATCTTGAAAAAAGTTTCCACGAGTGCACGTTTTGGCCGTCTCAGCCAACTGTCATGAAATATGAAAAGTAAACGTGTCTTCACTTTTCCTTCATAGCTTGAAATTGGAAGGTCTTAGAAGCTTGAAACCAAGCGCATACAACACAAGGGGCCTCAATGAGCTACTGGCCGCTCACTGGTGGCTCCAGCGCATGCGGTTCAGTCGCATCATTCACTCTGATGTGGTGTTCATGAAGTTGGGTGTTGAGGTGCATGTACTGCATTGTGACAGAAAGTCACTTTACAACATCTTACAAGCCCAAAGTGGATTTTGAAAAAAGTTTCCACGAGTGCACGTTTTGGCCGTCTCAGCCAACTGTCATGAAATATGAAAAGTAAACGTGTCTTCACTTTTCCTTCATAGCTTGAAATTGGAAGGTCTTAGAAGCTTGAAACCAAGCGCATACAACACAAGGGGCCTCAATGAGCTACTGGCCGCTCACTGGTGGCTCCAGCGCACGCGGTTCAGTCGCATCATTCACACTGATGTGGTGTTCATGAAGTTGGGTGTTGAGGTGCATGTACTGCATTGTGACAGAAAGTCACTTTACAACATCTTACAAGCCCAAAGTGGATTTTGAAAAAAGTTTCCACGAGTGCACGTTTTGGCCGTCTCAGCCAACTGTCATGAAATATGAAAAGTAAACGTGTCTTCACTTTTCCTTCATAGCTTGAAATTGGAAGGTCTTAGAAGCTTGAAACCAAGCGCATACAACACAAGGGGCCTCAATGAGCTACTGGCCGCTCACTGGTGGCTCCAGCGCACGCGGTTCAGTCGCATCATTCACTCTGATGTGGTGTTCATGAAGTTGGGTGTTGAGGTGCATGTACTGCATTGTGACAGAAAGTCACTTTACAACATCTTACAAGCCCAAAGTGGATTTTGAAAAAAGTTTCCACGAGTGCACGTTTTGGCCGTCTCAGCCAACTGTCATGAAATATGAAAAGTAAACGTGTCTTCACTTTTCCTTCATAGCTTGAAATTGGAAGGTCTTAGAAGCTTGAAACCAAGCGCATACAACACAAGGGGCCTCAATGAGCTACTGGCCGCTCACTGGTGGCTCCAGCGCACGCGGTTCAGTCGCATCATTCACTCTGATGTGGTGTTCATGAAGTTGGGTGTTGAGGTGCATGTACTGCATTGTGACAGAAAGTCACTTTACAACATCTTACAAGCCCAAAGTGGATCTTGAAAAAAGTTTCCACGAGTGCACGTTTTGGCCGTCTCAGCCAACTGTCATGAAATATGAAAAGTAAATGTGTCTTCACTTTTCCTTCATAGCTTGAAATTGGAAGGTCTTAGAAGCTTGAAACCAAGCGCATACAACACAAGGGGCCTCAATGAGCTACTGGCCGCTCACTGGTGGCTCCAGCGCACGCGGTTCAGTCGCATCATTCACTCTGATGTGGTGTTCATGAAGTTGGGTGTTGAGGTGCATGTACTGCATTGTGACAGAAAGTCACTTTACAACATCTTACAAGCCCAAAGTGGATCTTGAAAAAAGTTTCCACGAGTGCACGTTTTGGCCGTCTCAGCCAACTGTCATGAAATATGAAAAGTAAATGTGTCTTCACTTTTCCTTCATAGCTTGAAATTGGAAGGTCTTAGAAGCTTGAAACCAAGCGCATACAACACAAGGGGCCTCAATGAGCTACTGGCCGCTCACTTGTGGCTCCAGCGCATGCGGTTCAGTCGCATCATTCACTCTGATGTGGTGTTCATGAAGTTGGGTGTTGAGGTGCATGTACTGCATTGTGACAGAAAGTCACTTTACAACATCTTACAAGCCCAAAGTGGATCTTGAAAAAAGTTTCCACGAGTGCACGTTTTGGCCGTCTCAGCCAACTGTCATGAAATATGAAAAGTAAACGTGTCTTCACTTTTCCTTCATAGCTTGAAATTGGAAGGTCTTAGAAGCTTGAAACCAAGCGCATACAACACAAGGGGCCTCAATGAGCTACTGGCCGCTCACTGGTGGCTCCAGCGCATGCGGTTCAGTCGCATCATTCACTCTGATGTGGTGTTCATGAAGTTGGGTGTTGAGGTGCATGTACTGCATTGTGACAGAAAGTCACTTTACAACATCTTACAAGCCCAAAGTGGATTTTGAAAAAAGTTTCCACGAGTGCACGTTTTGGCCGTCTCAGCCAACTGTCATGAAATATGAAAAGTAAACGTGTCTTCACTTTTCCTTCATAGCTTGAAATTGGAAGGTCTTAGAAGCTTGAAACCAAGCGCATACAACACAAGGGGCCTCAATGAGCTACTGGCCGCTCACTGGTGGCTCCAGCGCACGCGGTTCAGTCGCATCATTCACACTGATGTGGTGTTCATGAAGTTGGGTGTTGAGGTGCATGTACTGCATTGTGACAGAAAGTCACTTTACAACATCTTACAAGCCCAAAGTGGATTTTGAAAAAAGTTTCCACGAGTGCACGTTTTGGCCGTCTCAGCCAACTGTCATGAAATATGAAAAGTAAACGTGTCTTCACTTTTCCTTCATAGCTTGAAATTGGAAGGTCTTAGAAGCTTGAAACCAAGCGCATACAACACAAGGGGCCTCAATGAGCTACTGGCCGCTCACTGGTGGCTCCAGCGCACGCGGTTCAGTCGCATCATTCACTCTGATGTGGTGTTCATGAAGTTGGGTGTTGAGGTGCATGTACTGCATTGTGACAGAAAGTCACTTTACAACATCTTACAAGCCCAAAGTGGATTTTGAAAAAAGTTTCCACGAGTGCACGTTTTGGCCGTCTCAGCCAACTGTCATGAAATATGAAAAGTAAACGTGTCTTCACTTTTCCTTCATAGCTTGAAATTGGAAGGTCTTAGAAGCTTGAAACCAAGCGCATACAACACAAGGGGCCTCAATGAGCTACTGGCCGCTCACTGGTGGCTCCAGCGCACGCGGTTCAGTCGCATCATTCACTCTGATGTGGTGTTCATGAAGTTGGGTGTTGAGGTGCATGTACTGCATTGTGACAGAAAGTCACTTTACAACATCTTACAAGCCCAAAGTGGATCTTGAAAAAAGTTTCCACGAGTGCACGTTTTGGCCGTCTCAGCCAACTGTCATGAAATATGAAAAGTAAATGTGTCTTCACTTTTCCTTCATAGCTTGAAATTGGAAGGTCTTAGAAGCTTGAAACCAAGCGCATACAACACAAGGGGCCTCAATGAGCTACTGGCCGCTCACTGGTGGCTCCAGCGCACGCGGTTCAGTCGCATCATTCACTCTGATGTGGTGTTCATGAAGTTGGGTGTTGAGGTGCATGTACTGCATTGTGACAGAAAGTCACTTTACAACATCTTACAAGCCCAAAGTGGATCTTGAAAAAAGTTTCCACGAGTGCACGTTTTGGCCGTCTCAGCCAACTGTCATGAAATATGAAAAGTAAATGTGTCTTCACTTTTCCTTCATAGCTTGAAATTGGAAGGTCTTAGAAGCTTGAAACCAAGCGCATACAACACAAGGGGCCTCAATGAGCTACTGGCCGCTCACTTGTGGCTCCAGCGCATGCGGTTCAGTCGCATCATTCACTCTGATGTGGTGTTCATGAAGTTGGGTGTTGAGGTGCATGTACTGCATTGTGACAGAAAGTCACTTTACAACATCTTACAAGCCCAAAGTGGATCTTGAAAAAAGTTTCCACGAGTGCACGTTTTGGCCGTCTCAGCCAACTGTCATGAAATATGAAAAGTAAACGTGTCTTCACTTTTCCTTCATAGCTTGAAATTGGAAGGTCTTAGAAGCTTGAAACCAAGCGCATACAACACAAGGGGCCTCAATGAGCTACTGGCCGCTCACTGGTGGCTCCAGCGCATGCGGTTCAGTCGCATCATTCACTCTGATGTGGTGTTCATGAAGTTGGGTGTTGAGGTGCATGTACTGCATTGTGACAGAAAGTCACTTTACAACATCTTACAAGCCCAAAGTGGATTTTGAAAAAAGTTTCCACGAGTGCACGTTTTGGCCGTCTCAGCCAACTGTCATGAAATATGAAAAGTAAACGTGTCTTCACTTTTCCTTCATAGCTTGAAATTGGAAGGTCTTAGAAGCTTGAAACCAAGCGCATACAACACAAGGGGCCTCAATGAGCTACTGGCCGCTCACTGGTGGCTCCAGCGCACGCGGTTCAGTCGCATCATTCACACTGATGTGGTGTTCATGAAGTTGGGTGTTGAGGTGCATGTACTGCATTGTGACAGAAAGTCACTTTACAACATCTTACAAGCCCAAAGTGGATTTTGAAAAAAGTTTCCACGAGTGCACGTTTTGGCCGTCTCAGCCAACTGTCATGAAATATGAAAAGTAAACGTGTCTTCACTTTTCCTTCATAGCTTGAAATTGGAAGGTCTTAGAAGCTTGAAACCAAGCGCATACAACACAAGGGGCCTCAATGAGCTACTGGCCGCTCACTGGTGGCTCCAGCGCACGCGGTTCAGTCGCATCATTCACTCTGATGTGGTGTTCATGAAGTTGGGTGTTGAGGTGCATGTACTGCATTGTGACAGAAAGTCACTTTACAACATCTTACAAGCCCAAAGTGGATTTTGAAAAAAGTTTCCACGAGTGCACGTTTTGGCCGTCTCAGCCAACTGTCATGAAATATGAAAAGTAAACGTGTCTTCACTTTTCCTTCATAGCTTGAAATTGGAAGGTCTTAGAAGCTTGAAACCAAGCGCATACAACACAAGGGGCCTCAATGAGCTACTGGCCGCTCACTGGTGGCTCCAGCGCACGCGGTTCAGTCGCATCATTCACTCTGATGTGGTGTTCATGAAGTTGGGTGTTGAGGTGCATGTACTGCATTGTGACAGAAAGTCACTTTACAACATCTTACAAGCCCAAAGTGGATCTTGAAAAAAGTTTCCACGAGTGCACGTTTTGGCCGTCTCAGCCAACTGTCATGAAATATGAAAAGTAAATGTGTCTTCACTTTTCCTTCATAGCTTGAAATTGGAAGGTCTTAGAAGCTTGAAACCAAGCGCATACAACACAAGGGGCCTCAATGAGCTACTGGCCGCTCACTGGTGGCTCCAGCGCACGCGGTTCAGTCGCATCATTCACACTGATGTGGTGTTCATGAAGTTGGGTGTTGAGGTGCATGTACTGCATTGTGACAGAAAGTCACTTTACAACATCTTACAAGCCCAAAGTGGATTTTGAAAAAAGTTTCCACGAGTGCACGTTTTGGCCGTCTCAGCCAACTGTCATGAAATATGAAAAGTAAACGTGTCTTCACTTTTCCTTCATAGCTTGAAATTGGAAGGTCTTAGAAGCTTGAAACCAAGCGCATACAACACAAGGGGCCTCAATGAGCTACTGGCCGCTCACTGGTGGCTCCAGCGCACGCGGTTCAGTCGCATCATTCACTCTGATGTGGTGTTCATGAAGTTGGGTGTTGAGGTGCATGTACTGCATTGTGACAGAAAGTCACTTTACAACATCTTACAAGCCCAAAGTGGATTTTGAAAAAAGTTTCCACGAGTGCACGTTTTGGCCGTCTCAGCCAACTGTCATGAAATATGAAAAGTAAACGTGTCTTCACTTTTCCTTCATAGCTTGAAATTGGAAGGTCTTAGAAGCTTGAAACCAAGCGCATACAACACAAGGGGCCTCAATGAGCTACTGGCCGCTCACTGGTGGCTCCAGCGCACGCGGTTCAGTCGCATCATTCACACTGATGTGGTGTTCATGAAGTTGGGTGTTGAGGTGCATGTACTGCATTGTGACAGAAAGTCACTTTACAACATCTTACAAGCCCAAAGTGGATTTTGAAAAAAGTTTCCACGAGTGCACGTTTTGGCCGTCTCAGCCAACTGTCATGAAATATGAAAAGTAAACGTGTCTTCACTTTTCCTTCATAGCTTGAAATTGGAAGGTCTTAGAAGCTTGAAACCAAGCGCATACAACACAAGGGGCCTCAATGAGCTACTGGCCGCTCACTGGTGGCTCCAGCGCACGCGGTTCAGTCGCATCATTCACTCTGATGTGGTGTTCATGAAGTTGGGTGTTGAGGTGCATGTACTGCATTGTGACAGAAAGTCACTTTACAACATCTTACAAGCCCAAAGTGGATTTTGAAAAAAGTTTCCACGAGTGCACGTTTTGGCCGTCTCAGCCAACTGTCATGAAATATGAAAAGTAAACGTGTCTTCACTTTTCCTTCATAGCTTGAAATTGGAAGGTCTTAGAAGCTTGAAACCAAGCGCATACAACACAAGGGGCCTCAATGAGCTACTGGCCGCTCACTGGTGGCTCCAGCGCACGCGGTTCAGTCGCATCATTCACTCTGATGTGGTGTTCATGAAGTTGGGTGTTGAGGTGCATGTACTGCATTGTGACAGAAAGTCATTTTACAACATCTTACAAGCCCAAAGTGGATCTTGAAAAAAGTTTCCACGAGTGCACGTTTTGGCCGTCTCAGCCAACTGTCATGAAATATGAAAAGTAAATGTGTCTTCAGTTTTCCTTCATAGCTTGAAATTGGAAGGTCTTAGAAGCTTGAAACCAAGCGCATACAACACAAGGGGCCTCAATGAGCTACTGGCCGCTCACTGGTGGCTCCAGCGCACGCGGTTCAGTCGCATCATTCACTCTGATGTGGTGTTCATGAAGTTGGGTGTTGAGGTGCATGTACTGCATTGTGACAGAAAGTCACTTTACAACATCTTACAAGCCCAAAGTGGATCTTGAAAAAAGTTTCCACGAGTGCACGTTTTGGCCGTCTCAGCCAACTGTCATGAAATATGAAAAGTAAATGTGTCTTCACTTTTCCTTCATAGCTTGAAATTGGAAGGTCTTAGAAGCTTGAAACCAAGCGCATACAACACAAGGGGCCTCAATGAGCTACTGGCCGCTCACTTGTGGCTCCAGCGCATGCGGTTCAGTCGCATCATTCACTCTGATGTGGTGTTCATGAAGTTGGGTGTTGAGGTGCATGTACTGCATTGTGACAGAAAGTCACTTTACAACATCTTACAAGCCCAAAGTGGATCTTGAAAAAAGTTTCCACGAGTGCACGTTTTGGCCGTCTCAGCCAACTGTCATGAAATATGAAAAGTAAACGTGTCTTCACTTTTCCTTCATAGCTTGAAATTGGAAGGTCTTAGAAGCTTGAAACCAAGCGCATACAACACAAGGGGCCTCAATGAGCTACTGGCCGCTCACTGGTGGCTCCAGCGCATGCGGTTCAGTCGCATCATTCACTCTGATGTGGTGTTCATGAAGTTGGGTGTTGAGGTGCATGTACTGCATTGTGACAGAAAGTCACTTTACAACATCTTACAAGCCCAAAGTGGATTTTGAAAAAAGTTTCCACGAGTGCACGTTTTGGCCGTCTCAGCCAACTGTCATGAAATATGAAAAGTAAACGTGTCTTCACTTTTCCTTCATAGCTTGAAATTGGAAGGTCTTAGAAGCTTGAAACCAAGCGCATACAACACAAGGGGCCTCAATGAGCTACTGGCCGCTCACTGGTGGCTCCAGCGCACGCGGTTCAGTCGCATCATTCACACTGATGTGGTGTTCATGAAGTTGGGTGTTGAGGTGCATGTACTGCATTGTGACAGAAAGTCACTTTACAACATCTTACAAGCCCAAAGTGGATTTTGAAAAAAGTTTCCACGAGTGCACGTTTTGGCCGTCTCAGCCAACTGTCATGAAATATGAAAAGTAAACGTGTCTTCACTTTTCCTTCATAGCTTGAAATTGGAAGGTCTTAGAAGCTTGAAACCAAGCGCATACAACACAAGGGGCCTCAATGAGCTACTGGCCGCTCACTGGTGGCTCCAGCGCACGCGGTTCAGTCGCATCATTCACTCTGATGTGGTGTTCATGAAGTTGGGTGTTGAGGTGCATGTACTGCATTGTGACAGAAAGTCACTTTACAACATCTTACAAGCCCAAAGTGGATTTTGAAAAAAGTTTCCACGAGTGCACGTTTTGGCCGTCTCAGCCAACTGTCATGAAATATGAAAAGTAAACGTGTCTTCACTTTTCCTTCATAGCTTGAAATTGGAAGGTCTTAGAAGCTTGAAACCAAGCGCATACAACACAAGGGGCCTCAATGAGCTACTGGCCGCTCACTGGTGGCTCCAGCGCACGCGGTTCAGTCGCATCATTCACTCTGATGTGGTGTTCATGAAGTTGGGTGTTGAGGTGCATGTACTGCATTGTGACAGAAAGTCACTTTACAACATCTTACAAGCCCAAAGTGGATCTTGAAAAAAGTTTCCACGAGTGCACGTTTTGGCCGTCTCAGCCAACTGTCATGAAATATGAAAAGTAAATGTGTCTTCACTTTTCCTTCATAGCTTGAAATTGGAAGGTCTTAGAAGCTTGAAACCAAGCGCATACAACACAAGGGGCCTCAATGAGCTACTGGCCGCTCACTTGTGGCTCCAGCGCATGCGGTTCAGTCGCATCATTCACTCTGATGTGGTGTTCATGAAGTTGGGTGTTGAGGTGCATGTACTGCATTGTGACAGAAAGTCACTTTACAACATCTTACAAGCCCAAAGTGGATTTTGAAAAAAGTTTCCACGAGTGCACGTTTTGGCCGTCTCAGCCAACTGTCATGAAATATGAAAAGTAAACGTGTCTTCACTTTTCCTTCATAGCTTGAAATTGGAAGGTCTTAGAAGCTTGAAACCAAGCGCATACAACACAAGGGGCCTCAATGAGCTACTGGCCGCTCACTGGTGGCTCCAGCGCACGCGGTTCAGTCGCATCATTCACTCTGATGTAGTGTTCATGAAGTTGGGTGTTGAGGTGCATGTACTGCATTGTGACAGAAAGTCACTTTACAACATCTTACAAGCCCAAAGTGGATTTTGAAAAAAGTTTCCACGAGTGCACGTTTTGGCCGTCTCAGCCAACTGTCATGAAATATGAAAAGTAAACGTGTCTTCACTTTTCCTTCATAGCTTGAAATTGGAAGGTCTTAGAAGCTTGAAACCAAGCGCATACAACACAAGGGGCCTCAATGAGCTACTGGCCGCTCACTGGTGGCTCCAGCGCACGCGGTTCAGTCGCATCATTCACTCTGATGTGGTGTTCATGAAGTTGGGTGTTGAGGTGCATGTACTGCATTGTGACAGAAAGTCACTTTACAACATCTTACAAGCCCAAAGTGGATTTTGAAAAAAGTTTCCACGAGTGCACGTTTTGGCCGTCTCAGCCAACTGTCATGAAATATGAAAAGTAAACGTGTCTTCACTTTTCCTTCATAGCTTGAAATTGGAAGGTCTTAGAAGCTTGAAACCAAGCGCATACAACACAAGGGGCCTCAATGAGCTACTGGCCGCTCACTGGTGGCTCCAGCGCACGCGGTTCAGTCGCATCATTCACTCTGATGTGGTGTTCATGAAGTTGGGTGTTGAAGTGCACGTACTGCATTGTGACAGAAAGTTACTTTACAACATCTTACAAGCCCAAAGTGGATTTTGAAAAAAGTTTCCACGAGTGCACGTTTTGGCCGTCTCAGCCAACTGTCATGAAATATGAAAAGTAAACGTGTCTTCACTTTTCCTTCATAGCTTGAAATTGGAAGGTCTTAGAAGCTTGAAACCAAGCGCATACAACACAAGGGGCCTCAATGAGCTACTGGCCGCTCACTGGTGGCTCCAGCGCACGCGGTTCAGTCGCATCATTCACTCTGATGTGGTGTTCATGAAGTTGGGTGTTGAAGTGCACGTACTGCATTGTGACAGAAAGTTACTTTACAACATCTTACAAGCCCAAAGTGGATTTTGAAAAAAGTTTCCACGAGTGCATGTTTTGGCCGTCTCAGCCAACTGTCATGAAATATGAAAAGTAAACGTGTCTTCACTTTTCCTTCATAGCTTGAAATTGGAAGGTCTTAGAAGCTTGAAACCAAGCGCATACAACACAAAGGGCCTCAATGAGCTACTGGCCGCTCACTGGTGGCTCCAGCGCACGCGGTTCAGTCGCATCATTCACTCTGATGTGGTGTTCATGAAGTTGGGTGTTGAGGTGCATGTACTGCATTGTGACAGAAAGTCACTTTACAACATCTTACAAGCCCAAAGTGGATTTTGAAAAAAGTTTCCACGAGTGCATGTTTTGGCCGTCTCAGCCAACTGTCATGAAATATGAAAAGTAAACGTGTCTTCACTTTTCCTTATTAGCTTGAAATTGGAAGGTCTTAGAAGCTTGAAACCAAGCGCATACAACACAAAGGGCCGCAGTGAGCTACTGGCCGCTCACTGGTGGCTCCAGCGCACGCGGTTCAGTCGCATCATTCACTCTGATGTGGTGTTCATGAAGTTGGGTGTTGAGGTGCATGTACTGCATTGTGACAGAAAGTCACTTTACAACATCTTACAAGCCCAAAGTGGATTTTGAAAAAAGTTTCCACGAGTGCACGTTTTGGCCGTCTCAGCCAACTGTCATGAAATATGAAAAGTAAACGTGTCTTCACTTTTCCTTCATAGCTTAAAATTGGAAGGTCTTAGAAGCTTGAAACCAAGCGCATACAACACAAGGGGCCTCAATGAGCTACTGGCCGCTCACTGGTGGCTCCAGCGGTGAACCTGATTTCTTCAAGTAGCCATTGTTCCAGGGACAACTGCCTAAAGTTGTTCCAGGTCCAACAACTCTGGGTGCATTCCATGTAACGATTTATATGGCTTCCTTCCTCCCTCGATCCTCGTTCACCGAAAATCGCTCACAGTCGAGGGCACGAGGACATCTCATTCATGTAATTGCAACCAGAGGAGGCAAGACCGAGGACAGAGGAGGGAGGTGGCAATCCCGATACGAGAGGAAACATAAGACCATCCCACGCGGAAGTGTTATTTCGGAGATGGGCGTTCTGTGGCTACGAATGGATGACGTATCCTGTATAACGTTTAAAAATATAGAAATATAGAAATGTTGTCTGTTATTTATGGCGTGTGAAGTTGATGCTAAAAGCTATAGTGGGATTATGTTAGGGGCTCATGAAGAAACATAAATGTAGCCTAACGAACAATAAGTTCATTATTTGAACGTCCTTATCAACATTTGCCATTGAAACATTTTGTGTATCTGCACAAAAAAGCATCATGTTGGACCTAGTGATTTTAAATTATGCGTTATGTGTTGAGTTCAAAACACAATGTTGTAAATGTCCTTTTTTATCAGCAGAAGAGCTGACCAGTTGCATGCACACAGATGTCGGCGCGTCTTTTGGATCCGCCCTATTACACTGACGTCGCACGTGCTAAATGGTGTGTATGCAGTCGAGGACGTCTCATTTGCGCAGTTCATCAAGCTTCGTTCCTCCATCCTCCGCTCATTCCTTCGTCGTTTCCTTCGCAAAATTCATTAGTAGGAGGGGCTATGACCGGGGCGAGGATCGAGGGAGGAAGGAAGCGGTTACATGTCGGCAGTCCGACATCCTGCCAGTCCGACATCCCTTTCGTCCGACATGCCGCTATTCAGACATGGTGTTATTCCGACATGCTGCCAATCCGACACATTTTAGTATCCCCATTCCGACAGTTTACAAATCCTATTTTTTTCCACGTCAATTTAACGGACCCTATGAGCCCGACGGACGCAAAGTGCGTCAAAAAACACACCCATTCTTCTCTGTTACATTGCCCCGCGATTATTAGTCACAGAGAGATGAGACCTATTGCATGAAAGAGCTCAGGACCGGGGCTTTCCAACGAGACTAGACACGTGTCTGTACGATCAAGTAGCCTATGCAAATAAAAATAAAATGAAAGTATCATATTTACAGTCTATATTGCTCTGCGTTCACCCACGCAGCCACTGCTCTCGCTTGAATTACGCCGGGACCAGGCATCGCACAGACATAACACGCATATCAAATGAAAGAGGAGAAACAGAGCTTTCCATTGATACCAAACACATCGATCCTTTTGTGTTATAGAAACAGACGAAGTGACAAACAAATAAGATTCATATAGCTTCGGCTACCGCTATTTCGTTTGATTTACTCGTGAAACCGTGGTTAAAAAGATAGGGGAGAGAGGGGTAAGATGAGCCGAGGGGTAAGGTGAGCCATACCCTTTTTCTAGGATATGGTAAACAAATTTAATTTTATGACAGCATTCTAAGGGGGAGGGGACCCTTTCCTAACATCAGTAGAGAAGGGAAGCACATGGACAATTTGGTAAGAAAGATATTTGGAATAATGTGTTTTTTTGCTCTCTGAGTGAATTCCATGTTTGTCCAGAAGTAAGATGATTTAGAGAAAACAAGAATAAAACAACATTTAGACAAATTATATCTGAGATAGTGCCTTTATAAGCTATTATATGAGGGCTAATCAAAATGACAAATCTTAGTCTAGCTTGTCATGAGAAGCAATTTTTTCCCGAAATTGTGCAATGGGGTAAGATGAGCCATAAGAGGTGGGGCAAGTTGAGCCACAAAAAGCCTGACAATATCAGGCCTATATTTTAACATCAGGTTTTTAAATTGCAGTTGAGTTTATTTTTGATAAGGATTACAATATGATATTTTAACATATGAGAATAATGTACACAATTATATTTTAACATATTTTAACATATGAGAACAAGATAATATGGTCCATGCATCCACTCTATATCCCTTTTAAACTTTAAATGTTTTTTAAGATAAGTTTAAAGGCTGAATTGGTTGATATAGCTTTTACAGGTCATATTTTGTGTTATGAACAATGAAAGACTTAATAAAACAATCTTTTACATGAGTTTTTGCTTTGGCTTATTTTACCCCACACATTGGCTCATCTTACCCCGTGCATGGGGTAAGTTGAGCCACTTGACCACTTTTTTTCAAAAGTGCATATCACTGGGTCTATAAAATGTTTTCAATGTTTTTTTTAGTCAAATAGTAGCAGGACACTTTGAAGTTTGATATGGTATGAAGATTGCAAAAAAAGACGTCAATGACATGACGCTGTGATGAAAAATGTAAAAAGTGGCTCGTCTTACCCCTCTCTCCCCTACAGCTTGCATGTCAGATAAAAGAGGAGAGCTCGAGCTATCCACAGATACCAAATACAACCGTCTAGGCCATAAAACAGACGAAGTGACAGCAAAATAATAACTTCTATAGTAATAATCTAGCTCCTCTTAGTCCGCGAATAATGAGACGGGGAAGAAAACTTGCCATGTCAGAACTTCCCCGAGTCGTGCACGCAACAGACACATAACCATATCAAGAAGTCTTCACAATGGCATTTTAAATGTGAATCTTTATTATTTTACACAATTGGATATAGTTATGACATTATAGCCTATTAATGACCTCATGTCGGAATGGCACGTTGTTTGAAAAAAATAGTTAAATACCGCCACTCCGACCATGAAAAAAAAAAATGTCGGAGTGGTGGGACTTTCTCCCATAAAGAGACATGCCTCCACTACGACAATTGGACATCAATGTCGGAGTGCTGGTATGTCGGAATGAACGGCGGTAGCCGAAGGAAGCCATATAAATCGTTACATGGAAGGCACCCTGTGTTAACCAATCGCTGCTATGTGATGTCATCAATGTGCGACTTCACCCCCTGTTCAAAATTTCCCTCCCGAAATCAACATCTTTCCAGCTCTGTGTTACGGTAAGTCATTGCACTGTTTCTTCTCAACAATTTCCCATGTAAAATAAGTGACTCAATGTGCATTTTCAAAATTATTTATTGTAAGAATGTTGTTTTGGTGCCAGTTTAGTAAGGAGTTTTCGAGTTCAATTCACCTTTTCGTTATATCCGTTAGCTGCTAATGGTAAGCATAGTGTTCAGTCAAATTCAGGCAATATTGTAATGACATGTATGTTTACTCCTCAATAGCTGTTAGAAATGTTAGCATGAGCTTGTTAATAGCAATTTGTACACTACCACAAGCTTTTATTTTAACCTTTCAATATGTTTGAATTTGCAATGTCATGTAGATTTAGTCAGTTAGGCTACTTGGCTAGAAGCACAGATTTTGGACTACTATTCTCCGATTAGTCTCTTATTAGTGGGCTAAAATCTTTATTTAGAGTACATTAAGAGTTGATACTTATTTTGATCTGCGGAGGGTGCTATTGAGGCAATGTTAGTACAGGTTCATCATTGATCAACCCGGACCAACATTGATCCTGGGCCGTCATTACCATGTTGACCCAGGAGCAACATTTTCTCATTGACCCTGAGCTAACGTTACCATGTTGACCCAGGAGCAACATTTTCTTGTTGAGCCTGGGCTAACGTTACCATGTTGACCCAGGAGCAACATTTTCTTGTTGAGCCTGGGCTAACGTTACCATATTGACCCAGGAGCAACATTTTCTTGTTGAGCCTGAGCTAACGTTACCATGTTGACCCAGGAGCAACATTTTCTTGTTGAGCCTGGGCTAACGTTACCATGTTGACCCAGGAGCAACACTTTCTTGTTGAGCCTGGGCTAATGTTACCATGTTGACCCAGGAGCAACATTTTCCTAACATTGCACAATTACTGTTCTTTTCAGGGACGCAAAAAAAGAATGTGCCTGCTATCGTAAAAGCTTAACCCAAAAAGAAAAAAACAAGGACAACAATATTCAGCGCCCTGTCAGAGCAGGAAGCAAAGGAGCTGGCCAATGGTTTTGCCACTAGACTGGCATTGGATGTTACTGCTGACACAGTCTGTGAAGGAGTGGATGCTGCATGTGCTGATGTACTGTAACTAAGTGTTCTTCCATCCTAGACTAACACTACACTTTCCATTTTCCAGTTACACTGACCCACACTACTGTTTTATGCTTATGCCTTATTCTTTATTGCATGAAAATGCAATGCACTGTTCTTTGAAGTCTTCCTGTTAGAGTTCATGAAAACTATTGTTACTGTCTAGTGTTATATTATCCAAAGTTGTCTTTTGTAATGAGACAAAATGCACTCTTGTTCTTCAAAGTCTTATTTTTCATATTCTTACGTAACATTTGCGTATCCTCATTACAGGAAGACACTTCAGAAATTACAAAGCAACCTGAAAGCAGCCTTGACGGAATCATCAATTTGGATCTCCAGCTTTGGATGCTACTAAATTATGTCTTTTCTTATTGACAAGCTGGACAGGGTTGGCAAATGAAAGGCACTAGTTGTCCTTTTAGTTGTTTTTTGTTGTAAAGCCACATTGTTTTTTGTCTTAAAACCCCCAGTTGTGTTTCAGTCTAATTAAATGTCATATAAATTAGATGTAATTGGGCTTTTTGTCTTTGTTCATACAGGACATCTGAATCAATGAAAGACAATTTTTCATGAATATTTTCATAACATTTGGGGTATTTCATTTGACTTTGTGACACCTATGGTCTTCTGTTAAAAAACAACTTAAACATACGTAACTAAATTTGATTCCAGGCACATATAGTTTTACCTACAGATCAGCTGATCAGATGTGCAGTATAAGTGCACTTACACAGACATAAAAACACATCCCACTTTCTCTCTTTGCTTCCTGTGGCAAACTTCAAATCGGCTTGGTTCAGTGAGGCCTGTATAGGCCAAAATCACTACACTACAACTTTAACATTTGTATTATTCATGAGAGCATTTTTTATACAGAGGTCTATCACAAAGTGATTGATAACATTCAATATCTTTAATTGAAAATGCTGGAACACCTAAGTAACCCTGAAATTAACATTACCTTATTACATACCTTAATGGGTAAAGCTGAGGTAAAAGGTCTAGGGAATTTTAGGTTTGAAGAATCATGGGCCAACGGGCTGTAAGAAGAAAGAGTAGGCCTGTTCCTCATCTCTCAATTACATGTCTATCTGGTGCCGTGGTGAAGGTTATTTTTAAAGCAACACAAAAGAGTTTTTTGTACCTTAACCCGAGTCTAAATCCCCCCCTGGGGATTTGAAAAACTGTTCCAAACTTACATCTCAATCTCTGCTAGTTTTTGTCCTAGAAACATAATTTATAAGTGACACCATCAGAAACTTTAAATCAACTAGTTTCCACTTTACTCTCATATAATTATTGTGGAGGACCTCTAGAATATAACCATATGTGCCACTTTTGCATTAGATGTTTTAAGTTAGATTAAATATTTAAAAGTGCGTGAAAAGGCCCCGGATCTCCCAAATGTTAAAATAATGTTTCCAAAATCATTTCAGCGGTTCATCAACTCGTAACAGGGTGAACGGCACTTCTGCTTTCACTCTGCGTCCCTCTATTGGCTATAACCGCACTATGTAACTTTACCAGATCGGGTAGCGTATTTGTAGTTGATGAAATGAGACATAAGAAACTACAAATTTGACTTGCTTCAATACATAAAATCATGCAACTTACTCCACCTTGTCTGTGGACGTCGCTATTTGCTGGATAAACAAATAGCTAGCGTATGACAGATATGCCCCAATTATAAACAATTTGACTCAACTAAGTGTAGGTATCAGTGTAAGATACGGTTACAGCAATCATTCAACAATTACCAATTATTTGATTACTGATCTGAGCACAGCTTTTGCCCTGGATCTCACCACAGTCAAAGCAATTTCCAGTGTGGCATTAACAGGGTGGGATGCATATGGTGTAGATAAAAAGATCTAGGACACAATCGGGTGAAAGAAAAAAAGGCTAGTTTCAACAACAGATACATTCTCCTTAAAAGCATGTATTCCAGGGTATTAAATACATTTTAATTTTTTATGAAATAAAAAAAATCCCCAAAAAGGAGGCATGACAACATCTCTATATAGGTTTTCCCTTGCTTTCGTGACCATTCATTGGCTTGGAGGAGTATGATGTCTGGTTTAAGTCCAAGAGTGATCCACTTTTCAATCTTCAGAATAAGGTCTGGATGAATACGATGGCAGTGGCCATCCTCTTTTAAAAGTGGGTTGTGCCCACTGTTATCGTTGCACGTTCTCTGCACTACCACTTTCAAACCTTTATGATCATTTCTGACTTTGAATGAAACGTACGCTTTGCATCCAGTGACTCTTTGGCTTTTTACAGACACAGGACCAGACCTTGCACAGTGAAACATACTGTAGCATCACCTTTTTTGGTCACTGAAACTGGAATAGCATGTTTTCCTGAAAGATGCTGTGTTTTCTTCATTATTAATCTTTCTAATATGTGCCTGTTCATCAACTTCTTTCAGAAAATGGATATGAAGCTTGGTGTTTTTCCTTCTTTCCCTCTTTTTTTCTTCTTTAAAAACTGCTTCCTTGATTATATCCTCCATCTCTGAAATGCACACAACACACAAATACCACTGTCAGTTACTGAGTACGCTAACTTAAAGGTAGGGCAAGAAATGTTTTCTTGGAGCACTTTACTATATTGATATAAGATCCCATTCACACCGGGATTGCGGCCAATTAATTGAATACTCTGACAGGATATACATATTGAAGTCTAGTCCAAGCAAAGGGTCAACAAGAAAACATTGTTCTGTTAAAGGCTAACTCTTTACTATCAATGTTTAGTCCAAAGCATATAAGCAAATAAACTGGCACAAATAGTTCATGATAAAATGTTGCTCCTGGGTCAACATTGTAATGTTAGCCCAGGCTCAACGAGAAAATGTTGCTCCTGGGTCAACATGGTAATGTTAGCCCAGGCTCAATGAGAAAATGTTGCTCCTGGGTCAACATGGTAACGTTAGCCCAGGCTCAACAAGAAAATGTTGGTCCTGAGTCAACATGGTAACGTTAGCCCAGGGTCAATGAGAAAATGTTGCTCCTGGGTCAACATGGTAATGACGGCCCAGGATCAATGTAGTGATGTTGGTCCAGGTTGATCAATGATGAACTAACAACTGTACTAACATTGCCTCAATAGCACCCTCCGCAGATCAAAAGAAGTATAAACTCTTAATGTACACTAAATAAAGATTTTAGCCCACTAATAAGACACAATCGGAGAATAGTAGTCCAAAATCTGTGCTTCTAGCCAAGTAGCATAACTGACTAAATCTACATGACATTGCAAATTCAAACATTCTGAAAGGTTAAAATAAGAGCTTGTGGTAGTTTACAAATTGCTATTAACAAGCTCATGCTAAAACAGCTATTCTAACAGCTATTGAGGAGTAAACATACATGTCATTACAATATTGCCTGAATTTGACTGAACACTACGCTTACCATTAGCAGCTAACTGATATCTTTAGATATGGGCTATAACGAAAAGGTGAATTGAACTCGAAAACTCCTTACTAAACTGGCACCAAAACAACATAGTTCTTACAATAAATAATTTTGAAAATGCACATTGAGTCTCTTATTTTACATGGGAAACAGAAGAAACAGTGCAATGACTTAGCCTACCTACACAGAGCTGAAAAGATGTTGATTTCGGGAGGGAAATTTTGAACGGGGGTGAAGTCGCACATTGATGACATCACATAGCAGTGATTGGTTAACAGAGTTGTTGGACCTGGAACAACTTTAGGGGTGTTGTCCCTGGAACAACGGCTACTTGAAGAAATCAGGTTCACCCGTGGCGCCCAATGAACGGATCTGGGCATTTTTTCAAATACGAGAAAATGAACGTCTGGTTGCCAGACCACGTCTCATTTGAGAAGTGGGAGGCGTTAGCCAGGCTAGTCAGATGTAAGCATCAAGGAACAAAACTGGCTGCATATTTTCATTGCGCATGTGTCCATTTTCAGTACTTAATATTGTTTGATTCACCATAGTCCACTGTAGGCCTATATGTGAAATTGGGCCACCAATTGAATATGCCTGGTCTACACTGTAAGCCTTTCTAGCTAATGATTATTCTGATGTGATTAAATTTCTGTGTACTCTTAGAATATGATGTACCTTATGTTCGTCTGATTCAGAACTCAGGCTTTACCAGACACTGGAGGAGATAAAGGGCCAAGTGCAGCAGAACACGTTACTCCTTCAAGCTCTTACCAAAAAAGAGAACGCAGCAGACACCATTGATGACAACTTTCAGTTCCCTCTTCAGAGCATGACTGATATTAAAAGCCTTGAGGACCAGTTGTCCAACCGAGACACTAAACGTTCTCTGGTAAGTTCTTACTGTTGCTTTTTGGTTTGGTAATAATGCAATGTGCCAGTAATGTATGTTAGTGTGTTGTTATGTTATCTTTTCACACAGACAAGGTATCTCTGTAGCCTGGGTGGTACAACGCCAAAATACATTGTGCACCTCATCATGAAGCATGTCATCACTGATTAGCTTGCTAAACAATTTAACTGGCAAGGGAGAGGAGACAAGAGCCCCTTTTCAGGGCTCATTTTGGCGAAAGCGGTCATAAGTACTGTTTTAAATATTATATTGCATGTTGCTACACCATAATACAAAGTTGCATAACAATTGTTTCACAGCAGGAGAATAATATGTTTAAAAGCTGTAACGGCTAGAATTTATAAATAGTTGTTTTGTTTTTTTTAAGTAATATCAATGCATATCAATGGGGCGATTTGTAGCAGCAGTGTGGTAGTACTAACAGCAGAGGTATGTGCAACTTCCATAGTGCATAACAGATTTTGTGGGTCTGAGTCCAGTGTGTGTGTGTGTGTGTGTGTGTGTGTGTGTGTGTGTGTGTGTGTGTGTGCACTTGTCTTTATCACAAAATGGGAACTTCGACCTGACAAAGTAGTCACAGGGTGGGGACCGCTCGAATGGTGGGGACTTACACTTGGTCCCCATTATGTTTTTCCTTTAGATGAGCCTAGAACAACATTGCCAACTGCCTGGATACAAAATTTAGGTTGGCCCATATGTCATGAAATTTTGAAAATGTGTGTTTTGTGTGTGTTTTGGGGGTGCTCAGCACTGCCTACCCATGATCGTGCACTGTAACTGCATGTCTCTCACACACACACACACATGTGGACATCTACCAATCAGATCCGAGAAATCAGAATATGCAAATGAGTAGATCGCATCATCGAGAAAGACCGCCAGAAAACCAAACTCAGAAGAAGAGGAAGCAGCCATTTTGAGAACAGCAATATTTTTCTACCGTATTTTCACTATTTTATGGAACATCATCCAACTTCACAGATACAAAGTAAGTTTAATTAAATTGCGAGAGTAAATGTTAATTGTAGATCGTCAAATAAGAATGCATGCCTAACTACTGTAAGTGTTAGTATTCAGGGTCAAGGGGAGCACATGTTGCAGCTAGTAACTTATAGCTAAAGAAGGGTAGCACTGCTAGTGTGTGCATCATCGGGAGTAGCATGGTGAATTCCTTAATTATGCACTTGTATACTATGGGTGAAATTGTGAATGCTGAAATAAAGTTATTGATAGTATTCTATGTGCATGTAGATATCACACGTCTCATACCTAGTCCCATTTTGACATTACAAAGAAGTTAAGTATAGCAGCTAACTGTTTTCAGAAAATGTAATGTCAGACTTCTTTTGACTAGCAGCTAATCGTCATTTTCTCAAACTTCAGATGTAGGACAACCATGCCAGCAACAACAAAAGGTAAATATCTATTACTACAGCTTACTGTACCAGTTTATACACATTAACTCGAAATGTTTGAACTAAGAAAACAAATGAGGGCGGGTGAAGTCAAAAGGCTACTAAATGCATGGTGGGTTAGCTATGGTAAATGTTGTCAGGTCTTTTTATTTATTTATTTATTTTTTATTTATTATCTGTATGCAGTTTCGAAGCAGTTGGTGATAGTTGTGGTTGTTGTTAATTTGACTACATATTGTGTTTTTATGCCTTACTCTTAAGACATACTTTCACAAAACCTGGTGTTATATCGGTTATAGGAATTGCTAACTAAACTAGCAAACTAGGTAGCCTGCTAGCGTTTACGTCGGCATCTTTCTAGAGCCAGCATAATGTGCTGCTAGCTATTGGGAACTTGGTGCTCATTTAGTTAGCAACACTTCATTTCCCTTGAAGGAATAACTTATTTTGTCCAAATGTGGTAAACTGACACGATACAAATCGTTTAATATAAATGTCTACAGATTAACATGCTACGACGAAGACGAAATCCCTTGCACGAAGCGCGTGACCATGCATGTAATTGCAGAGACACTGAAATGCTGGAGGCGAACTTCATTAGCCCTCAAAAAGGTATGTTATATTTTAAACTGGAAACAGGAGGAAAACAGAAATGTTTGCTAACAGCTCAAAACGATGTTAAACTTATTCCTCCACAAGGCGCTATTTTAAAAACTAGCTTTCTGCAGGCAAGCAGTGTCATATTCAAGTTCACAGGCTACGCAATTTGTTTGTTCAAGTAATTCTGCGCTGGTAACTTTTGTTTAAACTTTGGTCGTTGGCATGTTTGTACTTCTGCGCTGGTTTCGTTGAGTTGTGTAAGTTGCAGTATAAAGTTAAAGCGTTCTCATGTACAAGTAGTTCGCCGACATGCTGCAAACATTTAACAACATGTCCCCGCTCGATATTGGTAAGAATATGCTTAATTTATGTGTCAGGCCTTGCGCTGTTTGTGTACACTGAGCAAATATCACAGTAATTTGTGTGTGAACAGTGTTTAGGACTGAACCGTGGATAAATTCGGCATTAATAAATTGTCTCGTTCACGTGCGGTGAAGGCATATGTAGCACAGACAAGCTCACATGGCGCTGTGAATTTTTGTTTATACTTTGGTCGTTGGCATGTTTGTTTTATGCGTAAATGCTGGCGACGTGATGTCGGGTATAATTACATTCATATCAAGCCAGACGTAATCATGCCTGTGTATGCGCATGACTGCATGTCATTTGACTAAGATTTTCAGTTATTCATGCACAAGCGTTCATGTAAGCTAGCCTCAGCCTGGCTTGCAGCATCACAGGAAGTATACGGGCGGGCCCAGGCTAATAGGCTACACCCGTTGAGAGTTAGCCTACATGCTGCGAATAATTTAACAACTAGCTTTCTGCAGGCAGGCAGTGTCATTCAAGTTCAGACTACAGCAATTTGTTTGTTCAAGTAATTCTGCGCTGGTTTCGTTGAGTTTTGTGTAAGTTGCAGTAAAGTTAAAGCGTTCTCATGTACAAGCAGTTCGCCGACAGGCTTCAAACATTTACAACATGTCCCCGCTCGATATTGGTAAGAATATGCTTAATTTATGTATCAGGCCTTGCACTGTTTGTGTACACTGAGCAAAATTATCAGTAATTTGCGTGTGAACAGTATTTAGGATTGAACCGTGGATAAATTCGGCAGGGAAAACAGAAATGTTTGCTAATAGCTCAAAACGATGTTAAATATGCTCAGTTGTGTCTTGCGATCTACTTATTCCTCCACGAGGCGCTGTTTTAAAAACTAGCTTTCTGCAGGCAAGCAGTGTCATATTCAAGTTCACAGGCTACTGCAATTTGTTTGTTCAAGTAATTCTGCGCTGGTTTCGTTGAGTTGTGTAAGTTGCAGTATAAAGTTAAAGCGTTCTCATGTACAAGTAGTTCGCCGACATGCTGCAAACATTTAACAACTTGTCCCCGCTCGATATTGGTAAGAATATGCTTAATTTATGTGTCAGGCCTTGCGCTGTTTGTGTACACTGAGCAAAGATCACAGTAATGTGTGTGTGAACAGTGTTTAGGACTGAACCGTGGATAAATTCGGCATTAATAAATTGTCTCGTTCACGTACGGTGAAGGCATATGTAGCACAGACAAGCTCACATGGCGCTGTGAAATTTTGTTTAAACTTTGGTCGTTGGCATGTTTGTTTTATGCGTAAATGCTGGCGACGTGATGTCGGGTATAATTACATTCATATCAAGCCAGACGTAATCATGCCTGTGTATGCGCATGACTACATGTCATTTGACTAAGATTTTCAGTTATTCATGCACAAGCGTTCATGTAAGCTAGCCTCAGCCTGGCTTGCAGCATCACAGGAAGTATACGGGCGGGCCCAGGCTAATAGGCTACACCCGTTGAGAGTTAGCCTACATGCTGCGAATAATTTAACAACTAGCTTTCTGCAGGCAGGCAGTGTCATTCAAGTTCAGACTACAGCAATTTGTTTGTTCAAGTAATTCTGCGCTGGTTTCGTTGAGTTGTGTAAGTTGCAGTATAAAGTTAAAGCGTTCTCATGTACAAGCAGTTCGCCGACAGGCTGCAAACATTTACAACATGTCCCCGCTCGATATTGGTAAGAATATGCTTAATTTATCTATCAGGCCTTGCGCTGTTTGTGTACACTGAGCAAAGTTAACAGTAATTTGCGTGTGAACAGTATTTAGGATTGAACCGTGGATAAATTCGGCATTAACAAATTGTCTCGTTCACATGTGGTGAAAACAGAAATGTTTGCTAACAGCTCAAAACGATGTTTAAATATGCTCAGTTGTGTCTTGCGATCTACTTATTCCTCCACAAGGCACTGTTTTAAAAACTAGCTTTCTGCAGGCAAGCAGTGTCATATTCAAGTTCACAGGCTACAGCAATTTGTTTGTTCAAGTAATTCTGCGCAGGTAACTTTTGTTTAAACTGGTCGTTGGCATGTTTGTTTCATGTGTATTCACATTAAGCCAGACATAATCATGTCTGTGTTTGCGCATGACTACATGCAATTTGACTAAGATTTGCAGTCAGGACGCAATTTCTTGCTTGTTCATGCTTGCGTTCATGTAGGCTACACCTGTTGAGAGTTCGCCTACTAGGCCAGTCAATCTAGCGTTTGACCCATAACTAATTGCAATAGTATTTTGTTTTTTGTGATCCCTAGGTATATCTAATTAACACATTCAAAATCTACCGATTTATATTTAGTGGAACATAGTTTTTTTCAAGGTCAAAGGCAGCAATTTCCAATGCATTTTTACATTGGGATTTACTACTGGTGAAATGGGTAAACTATAGATATCAACTTGAAACTTTCACAGTTGTTTACTCACATTAAGGCAAATAATTTTTGTATTGCAAGTTTTCTGAAATGTGATGTTTAGATATGCAAATGAGACCACTTTTACTTAGATATGCTATAATTTGCATATATTTCTAGAACACTAAATCTGAACAATAGGTACAGTCAGCTTCAAAATAATTGCTGCATTTTGCTTGTATATTGGATACCAAAAGCCAAAATACAATGGGAATATTAGATATCACTTCATATCACCTCAGAAATGAGGATGTCAAGTCAAAATCAATGCGTTTCAATGGAAGTACATAATAGAACAAATGATTGTCAATGATATGGTATGATGGAAGTATCTTAATGCATCCCAAGTCACTTGATATGTTGTCTAAAGGTCAATATCTTTCTTATGTGACTTGGCATGCATTGAGATACTTCCATCATGGGATTGTTCTGAGGGTTTTTTGTTTGTGATTATTTTTTGGTGAAACATTGTAGTCTTATAGACACCTCTTGCGCACCAGTGCTATGTGAGAAAAGGTTATCTGCCAGGCCTAAGTTTATATGCTCATGTATGCTGATGAAGTTTTTTGTACATTTCCGACCCACATTCTGTTTTTTTCAGGCCGTGGTGTCTTTACCTTAGCACCATTCCAGCAGGGTGATTTTGTTGTTGAATACAGAGGAGTAATCATTGATGCAGCAGAAGCTCAGCATAGGAGGAAAATCTACCATAAACATTGCTGTGTCTTTTTGTTTGACTTTAAATGGAAAGGCAAATGGTGGTGGTAAGTTTTTACCAATTTCCAGAGATCTTACTAAATGTACTAAATGGATAGAAAAAAACCCCTCAAACTCTTAATTGTTTAACTCTAAGGGAGTTAGAAAATTAGCCTATTCCTCAAAAAATTGGAGTGTTTCCTCAAATTGCTCTTGTTGATTTTAATGCATTTTCCAGCATTGACGCAGCATTGGAAGACAACAGTCTTGGGAGATTGGTGAACGACGACCATAAGACTCCTAATTGCCGCATGAAGTTAATTGAGGTTGATCGTAAACCACATCTCTGTTTGTTCGCCCTCCGTGATATTTGCCAAAGAGAGGAGATCACTTATGATTATGGCGGAACAGACTGGCCATGGAGAAATGAGGTGAGATCTAGCAGCCTTAGCAATTTCTGTTTAGAATAATAACTTTATTAGATTTAAATTACAATAATAGCATTCTTCGATTTCTGTGTACTACCTTTCAGTTTACAAACACCTGTACTTTGCTTGCACAGTTTTATTAATGACTATCCCAACCTGTAAGTGATCCTTTTCTTAGTTAGCGTGCTTCCATCCAACTTTCTAATGCACATTGTATCTATTCGAATAAGAAATCCCAGTTGGAAACGATGTGAAATGCACATCAAGAATTCGAATGCACATCAATAGTTGATTTGCTAGAGGGGGGTGGATCAACTCTCGATGCGCATGAGGTATAATGCTATTAAAGTTCATGCGCTCTCTTTGCTTGTTCCCGTAGAATTAAACAAATTGAATTAACACACCGGTGCACAGTTGTTTCGCTGATGCCAAAGTTTTCACTAACAACTCTGTATTCAGCACCCGTCGCAAGTTTATACAACTAGTGCAGTGCCTGTTCAAACGTGCCATTCCTGAAGAAAACCTGTTGCTCAATTACATGCTTGTAGTTATGCCTGCTTTAACAATAGAATGATAGGGTAAACAATAATTCCTGAATACTGAATATCATAATATAATAGCCTATAATGAATGTGCAGTAAGCAGAATGTAGGCATGGCTGCACGTGACATTTCTACAGATCAGAATGATATAAGCCTAACAACTGTTTTGAGTTAAGGCTATAGTTAAGCTTACTGAATGACTTCCTGATAGTGAAGACGAGCCATTTTGTGGAATGATGCGTCATTGTTTGACTTTTTCAATGATGTGATTCAAAAGCAGTCTTTGGTTGTGACGTCGCTCTGTCTGCCACTTGTTGTCTAGCTCCATGGCACGTCTTCTGAAATGTTGTGAAATTCTGGACCATTAGCCTATCGCTTGTTTCTATTTGGGACCTTGCAGTCGGAATTATAATTTGTTTATTCAAAGTCTCGAGTCCAATTTAGCCTGGGCTTTTTGAAGCGTCAGTATATAGCACATACTTTTTATGTAATTTTGAATAGCCACTAGGCTATATACAGTGTTCGTGTGTTGCAAAATCCACATAATAGTATGCAAGCAAACTGCATACAGGGAGTCTTTTTTTGTTGAGTTTTTGGTGGCTACAGTAGAGTAGAGAAAGCCAACGTGTGCGTCTTTTACCGATATGTAATGATATTTTTTGTTTTTCTTATCCAAACAATGTAAAACTGCTGTGGACTTACTCATGCCAGTAGCAAGACACCCGCCAAGTTTGAAATCGAATGGACAAACTACACGCAGACAGACAGATGTTCCTGCAATTTATGACAAGATAGATCCAATGGCTTGTTTATTGGGATAGGCGTCTGACAAAGAGTACTCGGAGCAACAGCCGGACCTGTTATCTGTCATATCACAAGACAATACTGTGTGAAAATATTTGCTCATACTGATTTCAATAAATAAAATGGGTTTACACTTAAATGGTGATGTAAATGTTGCCCACCCACAGTCTTCCAAGAAATGCAACTTGCAAGCAGGCGGCACCTCAATGAAACCTGAGGGAAGTTCCAACTCCAGTGGAAGGCAAGCGCAGAAGAAGGTATGCATTCTTAGTTATTGCTTACTATAGGGCCACAACACCTGAACCTTTCCAGCCACTTGGCACAAGATCAACAACATACGGTTCTTTTCTACTGCATCACCTACGCAACATTTGTTTTAGCCCATCACTTATGTAGCCATCAGTCATTCAAGCATAACCAAGGAAGGTGTTTATACTGGACTGGTTTAGGTTAAATAGGGACTAAACTGGGAACTATTGCCATAACAACAAGACCATGTAAAAGGCTAAGGCCACAGTAATAGGGCTGGTGCTTACACCTCATGTGGAATTGGTTTCTTCGGCTACTGTTCTGCTCACTGTAACATAACTCCTGGAGCTGTAATGTAAACTATTGCTAAATAGCTAGTTAGCCACTAATCTCAATTGCATGCAACTTTTACTGCATCATACTAGGAGAGAGTAAATGCAAGGAAGAAAGAAACCATTCTTGTCCTCTCACCAGAAAGGCTGCTTGTATGTCTGTTAGCACTACATTGCTAGCCTAAGTAACGTTAGCAATGGGTACAGTTTATAGCATATATATTTTAATGATTGGCATTGAGCTCAATGAGCATCAAACAGGCTAATAACTGGAAAAAGCACCATGCCAATCTCTAGCTATAGTGAAGGGTATGTGATGATGTGGGGCTATTTTAATTCCAAAGGCCAAGGGAACTTTATCAGGATGCATAATATCCTGGATCCATGAAATAGCTGGCCTTTAAAAATAAAAACATATGAAAAATCCTCCTGCTCTTATGGGATTTAACATACTGTAGGAGTCAAATACTTATGCCCCCTGTATTTAAGGAAGAACATTGATCTATTTACGATAAATTCTTCAATCACAAAGAAAATAAGTGTCCTTAGCAGTTTGATTTTTACTCATTTTTTTTTATTAAGGCATTACAATCAATTCTCAAAAGATGATTTTATATTCCTCTTTTTAGTCAACTTTAGCATGGGTTCAAATACTTACTGAACCCACTGTATGTGGTCTTTGCTTTCACTTGGTTCCCATATCTGATGTCTGTTAGCACTACATTGCTAGCCTAAGTAACCTTAGCGATGGATACAGTTTATAGCATATATGCACTGTTTTTAAAAAAGATACAAATGTAAGTGCAAGGTGAAAGTGTTTAGATGGTTGTTATGACTGACAGTCTATTCATAACGTACATGTTAACACTTTGTGTACATGTCTTTCTCCTCTTATCAAGGATGATGATGCCACTTGCAGCCTGGAAAATGTGCCTTCTACCAGTGATTTCCCAACCAGTGATCTCTCAACATGTGCCACTCAGGTAAGATAATCAGTCTTTGCCTGTTGTGGAATTTGACATTCATTAGTTAGGCTAGGGCCACAGTGATGGCGCTGGTGTTTACGCCTCATGTGAAACTAGTTTCTACAGCTATCCTTCTGCTCACTGTAACATAACTCCTGGAGCTGTAATGTAAACTATTGCTAAATAGCTAGTTAGCCACTAATCTCAATTGCATGCAACTTTTATTGCATCATACTAGGAGAGAGTAAATGCAAGGAAGAAACCATTCTTGTCCTCTCACCAGAGAGGCTGCTTGTATGTCTGTTAGCACTACATTGCTAGCCTAAGTAACCTTAGCAATGGATACAGTTTATAGCATATATGCACTGTTTTTAAAAAAAGATACAAATGTAAGTGCAAGGTTAAAGTGTTTACACGGTTGTTATGACTGACAGTCTATTCATAACGTACATGTTAACACTTTGTGTACATGTCTTTCTCTTCTTATCAAGGGTGATGATGCCACTTGCAGCCTGGAAAATGTGCCTTCTACCAGTGATTTCCCAACATGTGCCACTCAGGTAACATAATCATGATGTTTCTGTTAGCACTACATAGCCAGCCTAAGTAACGTGACCTATGGGTAGTTTATAGCATACAATTTCTTCCCCTTTGTCTTACAATATATGTAGTCTTTGCTTTCACTTGGTTCCCACAACTGATATTTTATTTGACATCAGCTTGCGTCTTACTATCCTATTGAAGCTGAGTGTATGCCGGGACTTTTTGAATTTGATCAGTTGGTCCCCACAACTGATGTTTTATCCTACCTCACTTTGGTTCTACCTGTTTTATTGAAGTGAAGTGTGTGTAGAACTGCTTCAGATGCCTTTAGTTGGTCCCCACAACTTTGTGTGTGTAGGACTTTTTCAATTAGTCCCCTCAACTGATGTTTTATCCTACCTCACTTTGATTCTACCTGTTTTATTGAAGTGAAGTGCGTGTAGAACCGCTTCAGATGCCTTTAGTTGGTCCCCACAACTTTGTGTGTGTAGGACTTTTTCAATTGGTCCCCATAACTGATGTTTCATCCTACCTCGCTTTGATTCTACCTGTTTTATTGAAGTGTGTGTAGAACCGCTTCAGATGCCTTTAGTTGGTCCCCACAACTTTGTGTGTGTAGGACTTTTTCAATTGGTCCCCACAACTGATGTTTCATCCTACCTCACTTTGATTCTACCTGTTTTATTGAAGTGCGTGTAGAACCGCTTCAGATGCCTTTAGTTGGTCCCCACAACTTTGTGTGTGTAGGACTTTTTCAATTGGTCCCCACAACTGATGTTTTATCCTACCTTTCTTGATTCTACCTGTTTTATTGAAGTGAAGTGTGTGTAGAACCGCTTCAGATGCCTTTAGTTGGTCCCCACAACTTTGTGTGTGTAGGACTTTTTCAATTGGTCCCCACAACTGATGTTTCATCCTACCTCACTTTGATTCTACCTGTTTTATTGAAGTGCGTGTAGAACCGCTTCAGATGCCTTTAGTTGGTCCCCACAACTTTGTGTGTGTAGGACTTTTTCAATTGGTCCCCACAACTGATGTTTCATCCTACCTCACTTTGATTCTACCTGTTTTATTGAAGTGAAGTGTGTGTAGAACCGCTACAGATGCCTTTAGTTGGTCCCCACAACTTTGTGTGTGTAGGACTTTTTCAATTGGTCCCCACAACTGATGTTTCATCCTACCTCACTTTGATTCTACCTGTTTTATTGAAGTGAAGTGTGTGTAGAACCGCTTCAGATGCCTTTAGTTGGTCCCCACAACTTTGTGTGTGTAGGACTTTTTCAATTGGTCCCCACAACTGATGTTTTACAGTCCCTCAACTTTAAGTGTTTGGCACAGGGATGGAAATTAACTTTTTTTTCCACCTGCCACTGTGGCAGGTAGATTTTAAAATCTACCAGCCACTCAACATTTTTACCAGCCAATATATATTCAACCGTTCTATACATTATACTGCCAAGTAGAGATGTAACGGTATGAAAATTTAACCCCACGGTTATAGTGACCAAAATTATCACGGTTTTCGGTATTATCGCGGTATTGTGTTCAATAAGAAAGCACTGATGGGCCTACACAAGCTGAAATAGTGTGACACTGTCTATTACATTGCAAAAATATAGGCAAAACCTTATTGCCTTAAGCTGGATACAGATCATTCAGAGCAGTGGCAATCCCATCTCTGCTCAACCCTGCTCAGAAAATGGCTTGTCTTGTTTCTATTTCATATTTGAATACACTTTATACTTTTGGTAACAATTTATAGCATATGCATAATTACTCAAAATATTCAGTAATTTGAATACTTCTTATTGATTACACTTGTCTTTAATGATATACAGGGGTGATGTGTAGGTCTAATTGAGTGCCTGTCACTTTAAAGGAATACGCCACCCAAAAATGAAATTAAGCTAGTCTCGGTCACCCCCAGAGTTAGAACAGTGAAAAAAACCCGGTTAAAATCCGTCCGGGCATTCTCCTGCTTTGGGAGCAGCGATGTTAGCTTTAGCTTAGAACAGTTGCTGTAGATGAAGGGTGTCAGTGAGCACGTCCTCCAAAAAAGTGACCGAGACGTCTACATTTTTTTCTAAATATATTTTGGGAGCCGTGTGTTCAAAACGAGTACAAATCATAATGCAAAATCGAACGAGACTATTACCTGGGCAGATCTTTACTTGGAACTATTTTCAGCCTCATCGCCGACGAAGCACCGCTAGCTAGGCGCAAAGTTCTCACGTAGCAGTCTTGTAAACTCCCAACTAGCTTCGACTGGAACTTCACAAGTGGTGCTACGTGAGAACTTTGCGCCTAGCTAGCGGTGCTTCGTCGGCGATGAGGCTGAAAATAGTTCCAAGTAAAGATCTGCCCAGGTAATAGTCTCGTTCGATTTTGCATTATGATTTGTACTCGTTTTGAACACACGGCTCCCAAGATATATTTAGAAAAAAATGTAGACGTCTCGGTCACTTTTTGGAGGACGTACTCACTGACACCCTTCAACTACAGCAACTGTTCTAAGCTAAAGCTAACATCGCTGCTCCCAAAGCAGGAGAATGCCCGGACGGATTTTAACCGGGTTTTTTTCACTGTTCTAACTCTGGGGGTGACCGAGATTAGCTTAATTTCATTTTTGGGTGGCGTATTCCTTTAAGAAGTACGTGAACATAAATAGGTTTCATTCGGTTTTAGGAAAATCATGCATAGTTCAAGGATACATGTTTTCATTAAATAGCTTGAATATTCAAAAAAACTAAGAAGGTAAGGAGAATATTTCTGGCATCATAGAAAAGATAAGTGTCTTCCCATGTTAAAGCAACACCATGGAGTTTTTCAACCTTTTGGGGTTCGGGTACGAACCGGTACGAACCAAAGAACTACAAAATTTGACTGCTTTACGGCATATAGGGCACACTTCCCCCACCATTTCCTCAAATTCTGTGCGAGCGTTGAATAGAAAGTTGATGCCTTATAAACATGAGCTACGTGATCTTTTGGCGTTTGAAAAAAATAAAACCCATGAAATTATATTCATATGATGATATGCTGAAATGCATGCTATGGGCTAGCCTACCTGGAATAGCTATAGCCTACATTTCACACGCAACGCAGGCAGTCCGAGTTTGCCCAAGACGTGAGAACTCCTCCTGCAGAAATCGGCTTATCAACAAAAGCACGTGTATCCTAGCTCTGTCTGTCATCTAGTCACTAGATTCTAGTGTCATCATGCTGCCAACCAAACTGCACGGGAGATGGTTGTGTGCTAGTTATAGCTCAACGTGTAAATCTACAGCCTAAAGGCTAGCCTACTGACCAAACAATTATCTTGAAAAACAAAGTTATCACGTGTAAGATTCTGTCATCATATTATAAGAGCTCTGCCTCACCAAACATTTTGGGCGTGCAAATATATGCCACTATGGACGTGAATACCATAGAATACAATATCTGGTGACCATCGATTTTTTTTAAATTTTTTTTTTTTTATGTTATAAAGACACTAAAAATGACCACCCCTAGATTAGGCTACGCTATTGCTCATAAATAGCGTAATCGTTTTTTTAAAAAATAAGTAATTGACCAACAATGACCAACATCATCCCAATACCGAAAATGTGCACAGACCTGAGCTGAAAGCCTAGTTTTACAAATGTAGGCCTATCACATAACTGGTATTGTAGTAGGCTAGGCCTACCACATAATTTAATATTTAATGTGCAGCCTCAAGTCTAGCCTATACTGTACGCTATGTCTAACTTGCTTCAGATTTTACGACATATATAAGAAATTACCGTTTCCCAACTGTAGGGGGACCCCGAGAGCGAAACTTACATGGTGTTGCTTTAACTTCTATGATTTAGGTAGGTTACCGTGGTAGCCTATGGCATTGTGAGTTGTCCCGTTCACTTTTTCCTTGGTCATGTTTAATTGGCTGGGTGCTTAACTACCATGACTCGGAGTTTGGTATATCTGCTATATATATCCAATGTATTTCCTACTTAAACGTATTAACCGGTAGCCTCATTGTAAATGTATAGTCAATAGTTGTAGGCTATCTAGCTGCCACGTTAACTGGTAGAGTAGGCCAGGCTGACGCAATGAGAGGCGCGCCGTTCCAGAATGTTTGTTGTGATCGTCATGTCCATCGATGTTGAGGATTATTGATAGCCTACAAGGCGTGTGTTCTTATCTCTGTGGCAACTGGTAATATTCTGATGAAATAAACAACTTGAAGTAGAAGTAGGCTAGTTGCTTACCGGCACAGTGGCGGGTGGGTTGACCTATTTCAACCGCCAGCGCGCAAAACTACACGCATTTGGCGGGTGGTGGGTGGCTAATTTCCATCCCTGGTTTGGCAGTAGCTGAGTGTATTCCGTGCCTTTTTAATGGGGTGGTTCAGGATCCTAGACATAGGACCTCATTTTCATGTTAGCAAGTGTGATATTTATCAGTGGAGACTGTTTTGTCCAGTCCTTCTAGTTGCAGAGTTGCAAGTCAACAGAGTGTTAGCCTTCCAGTAAAAACAGTTTTACCCACTCCACAGTGCACCTGAGGTATATGAAATATATGCAAATGTCTGTGTTGATAGAATACTGTTGGAAATAAAACTGCCCTTGCATTGCATTGCAATAGTTATACTTTGTTCCCTGAAGTCCGTAGTAGGTATATAAGCAATGGCAGCGGCGGACTGATATTACCTAGGCTACTAGGTGTCCCGATTAGAGTGCGCTCTCTGTTTACTTTTCGGCTCAGTAACTAACCGGAGCAGGTAAAATTCCTCCGCTGCTTAGAAACTGGTCCCTCAAAATTTAATGCCATCATTGAAATGCAAGGATAGAATGATGTTAGAAATAAAACTATCAATACAGAGTTTTACATTGATATTCTGGCATTATATTCTTATTGGCCTTGGCTGTACTGTGGAGTGGGTAAGACTCTTTTTAGTGGCAGCCTAAGATACTGATGACTTGCGCTAGCCTAGCACCTGCGAATTCTGCAGCTGGAAGGATCGGATGACACATGTTCGAAACGATCTCCACTGATGAATATCACACTGGCTAACTTGGAAGTGAAGGTCCTATGTCCAAAATCCTGAACCACCTCTTTAAATTCCTTCGTATGGCCTTCACAACTGATCATTTATTCTACCTCAGCTTGCTATGCATTGTCATATTGAAGTTGAATATGTTTGTGTGAAGGGTTTGTAGTTTTTTTTTTTAAAGATTTCTTTCACTTTGTTCCCACAAATAATATTTTATCCTTTCTTAACTTGCTTCTAATTATCATATTGAAGTCAGGTTTGTGTGTAGGGCCTTCACGGTTTCTTGCACCCGTTGCCCATGACTCATGTCAAATAAAATAAAGAAAGAATGCCAATCTAAGTGCAAGGTGAAAGTGTTTAGAAGGTTGGTATGACTGACAGTCTATTCATAACGTACATGTTAACACTTTGTGTACATGTCTTTCTCTTCTTATCAAGGGTGATGATGCCACTTGCAGCCTGGAAAATGTGCCTTCTACCAGTGATTTCCCAACCAGTGATCTCTCAACATGTGCCACTCAGGTAAGATAATCAGTCTTTGCCTGTTGTGGAAATAGTATTGTGAAGCAGAATTTGACATTCATTAGTTAGGCTAGGGCCACAGTGATGGCGCTGGTGCTTACGCCTCATGTGAAACTAGTTTCTACAGCTATCCTTCTGCTCACTGTAACATAACTCCTGGAGCTGTGCGTAAACTATTGCTAAATAGCTAGTTAGCCACTAATCTCAATTGCATGCAACTTTTACTGTATCATACTAGGAGACAGTAAATGCAAGGAAGAAAGAAACCATTCTTGTCCTCTCACCAGAGAGGCTGCTTGTATGTCTGTTAGCACTACATTGCTAGCCTAAGTAACCTTAGCAATGGATACAGTTTATAGCATACATGCACTGTTTTTTAAAAAAGATACAAATGTGAGTGCAAGGTGAAAATGTTTAGACGGTTGTTATGACTGACAGTCTATTCATAACGTAAATGTTAACACTTTGTGTACATGTCTTTCTCTTCTTATCAAGGGTGATGATGCCACTTGCAGCCTGGAAAATATGACTTCTACCAGTGATTTCCCAACATGTGCCACTCAGGTAACATAATCATGATGTTTCTGTTAGCACTACGTAGCCAGCCTAAGTAACGTGACCTATGGGTACAGTTTATAGCATACAATTTCTTCCCCTTTGTCTTACAATATATGTAGTCTTTGCTTTCACTTGGTTCCCACGACTGATATTTTATTTGACATCAGCTTGCGTCTTACTATCCTATTAAAGCTGAGTGTATGCCGGGACTTTTTGAATTTGATCAGTTGGTCCCCACAACTGATGTTTTATCCTACCTTTCTTGATTCTACCTGTTTTATTGAAGTATGTGTAGAACCGCTTCAGATGCCTTTAGTTGGTCCCCACAACTTTGTGTGTGTAGGACTTTTTCAATTGGTCCCCACAACTGATGTTTCATCCTACCTCACTTTGATTCTACCTATTTTATTGAAGTGTGTGTAGAACCGCTTCAGATGCCTTTAGTTGGTCCCCACAACTTTGTGTGTGTAGGACTTTTTCAATTGGTCCCCACAACTGATGTATTACAGTCCCTCAACTTTAAAGGGATATTCCGCCATTTTTGGAAATACGCTCATTTTCCACCTCCCCTCGAGCAAAACAATCGATATTTACCTTGTTCCCGTTCATCCAGCCATTCTGTGAGTCTGGCGATACAACTTTTAGCTTCAGCCTAGCATAGATCATTGAATCGGATTAGACCATTAGCTTCTCGCCTGCTAGCTTCATGTTTAAAAGTGACTAAGATTTCTGGTAATTTTCCCATTTAAAACGTGTCTCCTCTCAAGTTAGAAAGTGCAATAAGACCAACTGAAAATGAAACCTGGCGTTTTTCTAGGCTGATTTGACATGGAACTACACTCTCATCTGGCGTAATAATCAAGGCAACTTGCAAACGTACCAAAGGCGCAGTGATATCTTACGCAGCATCTGAAAATAGTCCCCATAGACAACAAGCAGTAGTAGTGCCAGTAGCTGCAAGTTGCCTTGATTATTACGCCAGATGAGAGTGTAGTTCCATGTCAAATCAGCCTAGAAAAACGGCAGGTTTCATTTTCAGTTGGTCTTATTGCACTTTCTAACTTGAGAGGAGACACGTTTTAAATGGGAAAATTACCAGAAATCTTAGTCACTTTTAAACATGAAGCTAGCAGGCGAGAAGCTAATGGTCTAATCCGATTCAATGATCTACGCTAGGCTGAAGCTAAAAGTTGTATCGCCAGACTCACAGAATGGCTGGATGAACGGGAACAAGGTAAATATTGATTGTTTTGCTCGAGGGAAGGTGGAAAATGAGCGTATTTCCAAAAATGGCGGAATATCCCTTTAAGTGTTTGGCACAGGGATGGAAATTAACTTTTTTTCCACCTGCCACTGTGGCAGGTAGATTTTAAAATCTACCAGCCACTCAACATTTTTACCAGCCAATATATATTCAACCGTTCTATACATTATACTGCCAAGTAGAGATGTAACGGTATGAACATTTAACCCCACGGTTATAGTGACCAAAATTATCACGGTTTTCGGTATTATCGCGGTATTATGTTCAATAAGAAAGCACTGATAGGCCTACACAAGCTGAAATAGTGTGACACTGTCTTACATTACAAAAACATAGGCAAAACCTTATTGCCTTAAGCTGGATACAGATCATTCAGAGCAGTGGCAATCCCATCTCTGCTCAACCCTGCTCAGAAAATGGCTTGTCTTGTTTCTATTTCATATTTGAATACACTTTATCAGGCATGCAAACTCCTCACCTTTCGGCGAAATTCGCCGTTTTGAATCAAAAATAGGTGACTTACATGGTTCGTGCAGATCCGATGAGAAAATATTTAGGGGGGGGGGGGGGGGGGGGGTCAAGGTGAATTGAATTTACAACTGAGTTTAGAAATCATGCGCAGACGCTAACGCATCTTGAGGTGTTTCTAGAGCCGCATTTAAAACGTGTCTGATCAGCAAGGGATGCGTGAATGTAGCCCCTATGCGTTTAATAAACATTAGTGGAAGCGAATTGTTGACAAAGACGCACCGCGAACAGAATGCGCACGCCAAGTAGCCTGAGATGTCAGGTGGAATATAGTGATTCTGGCGAGAAGAGATGCCGAGGGATTTCACAGGTGGGCTAGTTAAAACTTTCAACTTCTATTAGAAAAAGACGCTGAGATTAGAGTCGCAACATAGCATAGGTTGTTTTCTTCTAATGATGAAAGTTTAGCGAAATTAGACAAACATGTAGACATAACGAGTTATTTTGATGAAGAATGCGTGTAGTTTGAACCATCTAGATCGGCAAAAGGTGAAGCAAATAGGCAGACTTTATCAGTATATCAAAGGCTAATGTGACAGTTTAATTAAATGCTCATAAACTGGGCTGGTTAGTTTTGTCCAGAGACGTAGTTGATTGACATGATAATGCTGTCTTTTATAAAAGTGGGCCCTGTTACGCGAAGCACACTGCGCATAGACCTTACGCAAAGCCTACGCAAAAGATATGCAACTCAAATGATTCGCTATAGTAACGTAGCCAAAAAAAGTTGCGACTGCTTCAGACCACACGTAACGCACGTAACCGTTTGAGTTATGTGTGTGACTTGCAACCAGGGCTCAACATTAGCTTTTAAAAGTGATTGCCAACTGGGCAACCAGGCATGAGGTTTTGGTGGCCAAATACAAAAAAATGGTTGCCCCATTATAAAAGGCCTGTTATTCTCTGTGCACTAAAACAAGGCATATCTTTAATGTCTTGGATAGATACTACAGTATGTTTAATGTGGTGTGTAGGGCTAATTGAGTGCACATTGGTTGTGTGTACAGTAGTTGTAATTGAGTGCCTGTCACTTTAAGAAATACGTGGGGAGAGTAATTAGCTAACACAGTCTAGTTGCGCATAACGCATACGGATGCAACCAGAGGTGCAATTCATTGTTTTCTATATCATTAGATTAAATACATTTTCGAAAATATAACAAGTCGAAGACAATCTTTTTGGGATCATAGAAGAGATAAGTGTCTTCTTATGTTCATTAATGATTTTAGTGACCACTACACGAATGACATGACCTGAGCTAGCGGCATGGCAGGAGCTCTCTCCAGATGTAAAAGTTTGCCAAGGTTGCGTAGCTTTCTAAATGAACCCAAAATTGCCTAAATCCCATAGCCTATAGGTTAGCAACACAAATTTGAGAGATGCAAGAGAGCATATCAACTTGATATTAGCCTATTATTGTGTGTTACAATAGCATCACTTAAACTAGCAGCCATGTTTCGCTGTTTATCATTATGGCACTGCTGCACATAGCCTACGTGTGTGTGAGGGGAAAAAAGACGCACAGCCACAGGCTAGCTTCTAGAGGAGGGGGTGCCTTGCGCACACGCATGTTAGGCTACTTCAGAAGAACATGGTCATTCTTAAAAGTACCGTGAAGTACAGTAGGCTAACATTAGCCATTGTGACATTTTTAGTTTGTAGTATCGGTGAACCGTGCAACCTTATGCCTACTTGAAAAAAGTTTAATTTGTTTACTATTAGCTGCGTTGATTTGCCGGGCCATCCCGAGTCAGAACATTCAAGTTTATGTTGCCCACCACATGTGGGAAATGCTGAAATGTATGTGTAGCCTATGTACTGATAATACTCTATACCAAACAATGAAAATAATAATCAAACCACAGGAAAAATGGGGCAATGTTGTGGTTGCCACAGGGGCAACCAGGAGTGAGGAATTGGTTGCCACTTGTCATAATTTGGTTGCCCGGGGCTACTGGGCTACCGTTAATGTCGAGCCCTGCTTGCAACAATTTTCATTAACACCCGGATCATTACGAGTTCGTAAGCCATGCGTAAATTACATTTACATTTGATTGTCGAGTTACAGGAGGACCCTGATTAGATCAGTAGCCTAGTCTGCGCCTACAGGTAGCCTACAGTTTAACATGTAGCCTAATATGAAGACAGTTCACATAACTTTATTGGTTTGTTAAACACACTAGCACAATATAGCCTAGAAAACACAATATGTAGTAGCCTAGGCTGCATATTAAAACGTTTTAAAACAATTTGAAAAATTAAAGCCTACCCTATTTTATATAGGCCTAATAATATTAGTTTGAAATAGTGTGTGTCTCAAGCAAGATTATTGATTACCTGGTTTGGTCCAAGAAATATTCAGACTTTTCCTTATTCTGATAGTTTAAGTGTCCATTAGGCCTATGAAATCATCAGAAATTTGTAATAAATACATAACAAGTACATAAGCACAGAGAAAGAGAGATAGTAAGAAAGAAAGAAAGCGGGTCCCTCACTCTTTGGAAGATTTTTTTTTTTTTTCCGGGGGGGGGGGGGGGGGGGGGTTCGGAGAAGAGTCTCACCTTTTTCACCCCTGACCAGTTTGCATGCCTGCTTTATACATTTGGTAACAATTTATAGCATATGCATAATTACTCAAAATATTCAGTAATTTGAATACTTATTGATTACACTTGTCTTTAATGATATACAGGGGTGATGTGTAGGTCTAATTGAGTGCCTGTCACTTTAAGAAGTACGTGAACATAAATAGGTTTCATTCGGTTTTAGTAAAATCATGCATAGTTCAAGGATACATGTTTTCATTAAATAGCATGAATGTTCAAAAAAACTAAGAAGGTAAGGAAAATATTTCTGGCGTCATAGAGAAGATAAGTGTCTTCCAATGTTAACTTCTATGATTTAGGTAGGTTACCGTCGTAGCCTATGGCATTGTGAGTTGTCCCGTTCACTTTTTCCTTGGTTATGTTTAATTGGCTGGGTGCTTAACTACCATGACTCGGAGTTGGGTATATCTGTTATATATATCCAATGTATTTCCTACCTAAACGTATTAACCGGTAGCCTCATTGTAAATGTATAGTCAATAGTTGTAGGCTATCTAGCTGCCACGTTAACTGGAAGAGTAGGCCAGGCTGACTCAATGAGAGGCGCGCCGTTCCAGAATGTTTGTTGTGATCGTCATGTCCATCGATGTTGAGGATTATTGATGGCCTACAAGGCGTGTGTTCTTATCTCTGTGGCAACTGGTAAAATTCTGATGAAATAAACAACTTGAAGTAAGCTAGTTGCTTACCCGCCACAGTGGCGGGTGGGCTGACATATTTCAACCGCCAGCGCGCAAAACTACACTCATTTGGCGGGTGGTGGGTGGCTAATTTCCATCCCTGGTTTGGCAGTAGCTGAGTGTATTCCGTGCCTTTTTAAAGGGGTGTTTCAGGATTCTAGACATAGGACCTCATTTTCAAGTTAGCAAGTGTGATATTTATCAGTGGAGACTGTTTTGTCCAGTCCTTCTAGTTGCAGAGTTGCAAGTCAACAGTGTGTTAGCCTGCCAGTAAAAAAAGTTTTACCCACTCCACAGTGCACCTGAGGTATATGAAATATATGCAAATGTCTGTGTTGATAGAATACTGTTAGAAATAAAACTGCCCTTGCATTGCTTTGCAATAGTTATACTTTGTTCCCTGATGTCGGTAGTAGGCATATAAGCAATGGCAGCGGCGGACTGATATTACCTAGGCTACCAGTGGGGTGTCCTACGAAGCTCGATTAGTGGCTTAGCGAGGTATGTTGCGCTCAAAACCAGGGTATGCTGTCATACGAAAGTGGATTTGTTTTAGCGTCACTGTATCACCATGGAATCTTATGCTCGCAACCAAACCTGGTCGGGAGCGGGTTATGTGCTTAGTTATAGCCCAAATCGTGAAATATCACCGCCCTCTGACCAATTCTAACCAATCCATTATCTTGAAAAACGAAGTTCTCACATGTGCTAATCTGTCATACTTTGAACAGTTTCAGCCCCGCCTCTGCAAACATTTTGAATCTCGAAGGCTCTTTTAACTATGTTGTGCGTGCAAATGTGTCACTACTATGGACATGCATGCCATACAATATCTGATGACCATCGACTTTTTGATGTTATAGGTTAGACACTAAAAAAGACCGCCCTAGATTTCGCTACCGCTCATAAATGCGGAAGTAATCGTTTTTAAACTTAGGCTGTCTTGTGCGTCTCCACGTTTCCCGATTGGTCAAAATCACCCCAACCACGAGAACGCGCACAGATCTGAGCTGAAAGCCTAGTTTGACAAATGTATCATATACCTGCTGTCGTAGGATCACTTAACTTAATACCCGAGTTAAGGCTTTGTGCAGCCTCGATATGTCTAGATAACCTAGATTTGTCTAACTTGCTTCGTAGGACACCCCACAGGTGTCCCGATTAGAGTGCGCTCTCTGTTTACTTTTCGGCTCAGTAACTAACCGGAGCAGGTAAAACTCCGCCGCTGCTTAGAAACTGGTCCCTCAAAATTTAATGCGATCATTGAAATGCAAGGATAGAATGATGTTAGAAATAAAACTATCAATACAGAGTTTTACATTGATAGTCTGGCATTATATTCTTATTGGCCTTGGCTGTACTGTGGAGTAGGTAAGACTCTTTTTAGTGGCAGCCTAAGATACTGATGACTTGCGCTAGCCTAGCACCTGCGAATTCTGCAGCTGGAAGGACCGGATGACACATGTTCGAAACGATCTCCACTGATAAATATCACACTGGCTAACTTGGAAGTGAAGGTCCTATGTCCAAAATCCTGAACCACCCCTTTAAATTCCTTCGTATGGCCTTCACAACTGATCATTTATTCTACCTCAGCTTGCTATGCATTGTCATATTGAAGTTGAATATGTTTGTGTGAAGGGTTTGTAGTTTTTTTTTTTAAAGATTTCTTTCACTTTGTTCCCACAAATAATATTTTATCCTTTCTTAACTTGCTTCTAATTATCATATTGAAGTCAGGTTTGTGTGTAGGGCCTTCACGGTTTCTTGCACCCGTTGCCCATGACTCATGTCAAATAAAATAAAGAAAGAATGCCAATCTAAGTGCAAGGTGAAAGTGTTTAGAAGGTTGGTATGACTGACAGTCTATTCATAACGTACATGTTAACACTTTGTGTACATGTCTTTCTCTTCTTATCAAGGGTGATGATGCCACTTGCAGCCTGGAAAATGTGCCTTCTACCAGTGATTTCCCAACCAGTGATCTCTCAACATGTGCCACTCAGGTAAGATAATCAGTCTTTGCCTGTTGTGGAATTTGACATTCATTAGTTAGGCTAGGGCCACAGTGATGGCGCTGGTGCTTACGCCTCATGTGAAACTAGTTTCTACAGCTATCCTTCTGCTCACTGTAACATAACTCCTGGAGCTGTGCGTAAACTATTGCTAAATAGCTAGTTAGCCACTAATCTCAATTGCATGCAACTTTTACTGTATCATACTAGGAGAGAGTAAATGCAAGGAAGAAAGAAACCATTCTTGTCCTCACCAGAGAGGCTGCTTGTATGTCTGTTAGCACTACATTGCTAGCCTAAGTAACTTTAGCAATGGATACAGTTTATAGCATATATGCACTGTTTTTAAAAAAGATACAAATGTAAGTGCAAGGTGAAACTGTTTAGAAGGTTGTTTTGACTGACAGTCTATTCATAAGGTACATGTTAACACTTTTTGTACATGTCTTTCTCTTCTTATCAAGGGTGATGATGCCACTTGCAGCCTGGAAAATATGCCTTCTACCAGTGATTTTTCAACATGTGCCACTCAGGTAACATAATCATGATGTTTCTCTTAGCACTACGTAGCCAGCCTAAGTAACGTGACCTATGGGTACAGTTTATAGTATACAATTTCTTCCCCTTTGTCTTACAACATATGTAGTCTTTGCTTTCACTTGGTTCCCACAACTGATATTTTATTTGACATCAGCTTGCGTCTTACTATCCTATTGAAGCTAAATGTATGCCGGGACTTTTTGAATTTGATCAGTTGGTCCCCACAACTGATGTTTTATCCTACCTTTCTTGATTCTACCTGTTTTATTGCCACTGTGGCAGGTAGATTTTAAAATCTACCAGCCACTCAACATTTTTACCAGCCAATATATATTCAACCGTTCTATACATTTTACTGCCAAGTAGAGATGTAACGGTATGAAAATTTAACCCCACGGTTATAGTGACCAAAATTATCACGGTTTTCGGTATTATCGCGGTATTATTTTCAATAAGAAAGCACTGATAGGCCTACACAAGCTGAAATAGTGTGACACTGTCTATTATATTACAAAAATATAGGCAAAACCTTATTGCCTTAAGCTGGATACAGATCATTCAGAGCAGTGGCAATCCCATCTCTGCTCAACCCTGCTCAGAAAATGGCTTGTCTTTTTTCTATTTCATATTTGAATACACTTAATACATTTTGTTAACAATTTATAGCATATGCATAATTACTCAAAATATTCAGTAATTTGAATGCTTCTTATTGATTACACTTGTCTTTAATGATATACAGGGGTGATATGTAGGTCTAATTGAGTGCCTGTCACTTTAAGAAGTACGTGAACATAAATAGGTTTCATTCGGTTTTAGTAAAATCATGCATAGTTCAAGGATACATGTTTTCATATAATAGCGTGAATGTTCAAAAAAACTAAGAAGGTAAGGAAAATATTTCTGGCGTCATAGAAAAATAAGTGTCTTCCAATGTTAACTTATATGATTTAGGTAGGTTACCGTGGTAGCCTATGGCATTGTGAGTTGTCCCGTTCACTTTTTCCTTGTTTATGTTTAATTGGCTGGGTGCTTAACTACCATGACTCGGAGTTGGGTATATCTGTTATATATATCCAATGTATTTCCTACCTAAACGTATTAACCGGTAGCCTCTTTGTAAATGTATAGTCAATAGTTGTAGGCTATCTAGCTGCAACGTTAACTGGAAGAGTAGGCCAGGCTGACTCAATGAGAGGCGCGCGTTCCAGAATGTTTGTTGTGATCGTCATGTCCATCGATGTTGAGGATTATTGATAGCCTACAAGGCGTGTGTTCTTATCTCTGTGGAAACTGGTAATATTCTGATGAAATCAACAACTTGAAGTAGAAGTAGGCTAGTTGCTTACCGGCACAGTGGCGGGTGGGTTGACATATTTCAACCGCCAGCGCGCAAAACTACACGCATTTGGCGGGTGGTGGGTGGCTAATTTCCATCCCTGGTTTGGCAGTAGCTGAGTGTATTCCGTGCCTTTTTAAAGGGGTGGTTCATGATTCTAGACATAGGACCTCATTTTCAAGTTAGCAAGTGTGATATTTATCAGTGGAGACTGTTTTGTCCAGTCCTTCTAGTTGCAGAGTTGCAAGTCAACAGTGTGTTAGCCTGCCAGTAAAAACAGTTTTACCCACTCCACAGTGCACCTGAGGTATATGAAATATATGCAAATGTCTGTGTTGATAGAATACTGTTAGAAATAAAACTGCCCTTGCATTGCTTTGCAATAGTTATACTTTGTTCCCTGATGTCGGTAGTAGGCATATAAGCAATGGCAGCGGCGGACTGATATTACCTAGGCTACCAGTGGGGTGTCCTACGAAGCTCGATTAGTGGCTTAGCGAGGTATGTTGCGCTCAAAACCAGGGTATGCTGTCATACGAAAGTGGATTTGTTTTAGCGTCGCTGTATCACCATGGAATCTTATGCTCGCAACCAAACCTGGTCGGGAGCGGGTCATATGCTTAGTTATAGCTCAAATCGTGAAATATCACCGCCCTCTGACCAATTCTAACCAATCCATTATCTTGAAAAACGAAGTTCTCACATGTGCTAATCTGTCATACTTTGAACAGGTTCAGCCCCGCCTCTGCAAACATTTTGAATCTCGAAGGCGCTTTTAACTATGTTGTGCGTGCAAATATGTCACTACTATGGACATGCATGCCATACAATATCTGATGACCATCGACTTTTTGATGTTATAGGTTAGACACTAAAAAAGACCGCCCTAGATTTCGCTACCGCTCATAAATGCGGAAGTAATAGTTTTTAAACCTAGGCTGTCTTGTGCGTCTCCACGTTTCCCGATTGGTCAAAATCACCCCAACCACGAGAACGCGCACAGATCTGAGCTGAAAGCCTAGTTTGACAAATTTATCATATACCTGCTGTCGTAGGATCACTTAAAGGGATAGTTCGGGTTTTAAGACACAAAGTTATATGGGTTCCCTGTCAGCAACGTTGTGCATCAGCAATGACTTACCCCCCGACAGCGTCCTGTGAGCCGAGATCCAGCCGGTTTTTGATGCTGAAGAAAGTAGTCCGGCAAGTTTCTGGGGTCACGAAAGTAAAGTGTTTTTCCTCTCAAAACCATACGTGTTCAAAAGAGTGATATATTTGCACCACAAAAACGTTGTCCAGGAAAAATTCAAACCTCGTTATCTTGGCACTATTTTTCTCGATTCCTATCACTGCGCGCTACTGACAGCTGGACAACGTGTTTGTGGTGCAAATATATCACTCTTTTCAACGCATATGGTTTTGAGAAGAAAAACACTTTACTTTCGTGACCCCAGAAACTTGCCGGACTACTTTCTTCAGCATCAAAAACGATCAAAAACCGGCTGGATCTCGGCTCACAGGACGCTGTCGGGACGTAAGTCAGTGCTGATGCACAACGTTGCTGACAGGGAACCCATATAACTTTGTGTCTTAAAACCCGAACTATCCCTTTAACTTAATACCCGAGTTAAGGCTTTGTGCAGCCTCGATATGTCTAGATAACCTAGATTTGTCTAACTTGCTTCGTAGGACACCCCACAGGTGTCCCGATTAGAGTGCGCTCTCTATTTACTTTTCGGCTCAGTAACTAACCGGAGCAGGTAAAACTCCGCCGCTGCTTAGAAACTGGTCCCTCAAAATTTAATGCGATCATTGAAATGCAAGGATAGTTGTATTTCTAACATCATTCTATCAATACAGAGTTTTACATTGATAGTCTGGCATTATATTCTTATTGGCCTTGGCTGTACTGTGGAGTAGGTAAGACTCTTTTTAGTGGCAGCCTAAGATACTGATGACTTGCGCTAGCCTAGCACCTGCGAATTCTGCAGCTGGAAGGACCGGATGACACATGTTCGAAACGATTTCCACTGATAAATATTACACTGGCTAACTTGGAAGTGAAGGTCCTATGTCCAAAATCCTGAACCACCCCTTTAAATTCCTTCGTATGGCCTTCACAACTGATCATTTATTCTACCTCAGCTTGCTATGCATTGTCATATTGAAGTTGAATATGTTTGTGTGAAGGGTTTGTAGTTTTTTTTTTTAAAGATTTCTTTCACTTTGTTCCCACAAATAATATTTTATCCTTTCTTAACTTGCTTCTAATTATCATATTGAAGTCAGGTTTGTGTGTAGGGCCTTCACGGTTTCTTGCACCCGTTGCCCATGACTCATGTCAAATAAAATAAAGAAAGAATGCCAATCTAAGTGCAAGGTGAAAGTGTTTAGAAGGTTGGTATGACTGACAGTCTATTCATAACGTACATGTTAACACTTTGTGTACATGTCTTTCTCTTCTTATCAAGGGTGATGATGCCACTTGCAGCCTGGAAAATGTGCCTTCTACCAGTGATTTCCCAACCAGTGATCTCTCAACATGTGCCACTCAGGTAAGATAATCAGTCTTTGCCTGTTGTGGAAATAGTATTGTGAAGCAGAATTTGACATTCATTAGTTAGGCTAGGGTCACAGTGATGGCTCTGGTGCTTACGCCTCATGTGAAACTAGTTTCTACAGCTATCCTTCTGCTCACTGTAACATAACTCCTGGAGCTGTGCGTAAACTATTGCTAAATAGCTAGTTAGCCACTAATCTCAATTGCATGCAACTTTTACTGTATCATACTAGGAGACAGTAAATGCAAGGAAGAAAGAAACCATTCTTGTCCTCTCACCAGAGAGACTGCTTGTATGTCTGTTAGCACTACATTGCTAGCCTAAGTAACCTTAGCAATGGATACAGTTTATAGCATATATGCACTGTTTTTAAAAAAAGATACAAATGTAAGTGCAAGGTTAAAGTGTTTAGACGGTTGTTATGACTGACAGTCTATTCATAACGTACATGTTAACACTTTGTGTACATATCTTTCTCTTATCAAGGGTGATGATGCCACTTGCAGCCTGGAAAATGTGCCTTCTACCAGTGATTTCCCAACCAGTGATCTCTCAACATGTGCCACTCAGGTAAGATAATCAGTCTTTGCCTGTTGTGGAATTTGACATTCATTAGTTAGGCTAGGGCCACAGTGATAGCGCTGGTGTTTACGCCTCATGTGAAACTAGTTTCTACAGCTATCCTTCTGCTCACTGTAACATAACTCCTGGAGCTGTGCGTAAACTATTGCTAAATAGCTAGTTAGCCACTAATCTCAATTGCATGCAACTTTTACTGTATCATACTAGGAGAGAGTAAATGCAAGGAAGAAAGAAACCATTCTTGTCCTCACCAGAGAGGCTGCTTGTATGTCTGTTAGCACTACATTGCTAGCCTAAGTAACTTTAGCAATGGATACAGTTTATAGCATATATGCACTGTTTTTAAAAAAGATACAAATGTAAGTGCAAGGTGAAACTGTTTAGAAGGTTGTTTTGACTGACAGTCTATTCATAAGGTACATGTTAACACTTTTTGTACATGTCTTTCTCTTCTTATCAAGGGTGATGATGCCACTTGCAGCCTGGAAAATATGCCTTCTACCAGTGATTTTTCAACATGTGCCACTCAGGTAACATAATCATGATGTTTCTCTTAGCACTACGTAGCCAGCCTAAGTAACGTGACCTATGGGTACAGTTTATAGTATACAATTTCTTCCCCTTTGTCTTACAACATATGTAGTCTTTGCTTTCACTTGGTTCCCACAACTGATATTTTATTTGACATCAGCTTGCGTCTTACTATCCTATTGAAGCTAAATGTATGCCGGGACTTTTTGAATTTGATCAGTTGGTCCCCACAACTGATGTTTTATCCTACCTTTCTTGATTCTACCTGTTTTATTGCCACTGTGGCAGGTAGATTTTAAAATCTACCAGCCACTCAACATTTTTACCAGCCAATATATATTCAACCGTTCTATACATTTTACTGCCAAGTAGAGATGTAACGGTATGAAAATTTAACCCCACGGTTATAGTGACCAAAATTATCACGGTTTTCGGTATTATCGCGGTATTATTTTCAATAAGAAAGCACTGATAGGCCTACACAAGCTGAAATAGTGTGACACTGTCTATTATATTACAAAAATATAGGCAAAACCTTATTGCCTTAAGCTGGATACAGATCATTCAGAGCAGTGGCAATCCCATCTCTGCTCAACCCTGCTCAGAAAATGGCTTGTCTTTTTTCTATTTCATATTTGAATACACTTAATACATTTTGTTAACAATTTATAGCATATGCATAATTACTCAAAATATTCAGTAATTTGAATGCTTCTTATTGATTACACTTGTCTTTAATGATATACAGGGGTGATATGTAGGTCTAATTGAGTGCCTGTCACTTTAAGAAGTACGTGAACATAAATAGGTTTCATTCGGTTTTAGTAAAATCATGCATAGTTCAAGGATACATGTTTTCATATAATAGCGTGAATGTTCAAAAAAACTAAGAAGGTAAGGAAAATATTTCTGGCGTCATAGAAAAATAAGTGTCTTCCAATGTTAACTTATATGATTTAGGTAGGTTACCGTGGTAGCCTATGGCATTGTGAGTTGTCCCGTTCACTTTTTCCTTGGTTATGTTTAATTGGCTGGGTGCTTAACTACCATGACTCGGAGTTGGGTATATCTGTTATATATATCCAATGTATTTCCTACCTAAACGTATTAACCGGTAGCCTCTTTGTAAATGTATAGTCAATAGTTGTAGGCTATCTAGCTGCAACGTTAACTGGAAGAGTAGGCCAGGCTGACTCAATGAGAGGCGCGCGTTCCAGAATGTTTGTTGTGATCGTCATGTCCATCGATGTTGAGGATTATTGATAGCCTACAAGGCGTGTGTTCTTATCTCTGTGGAAACTGGTAATATTCTGATGAAATCAACAACTTGAAGTGGAAGTAGGCTAGTTGCTTACCCGCCACAGTGGCGGGTGGGTTGACATATTTCAACCGCCAGCGCGCAAAACTACACGCATTTGGCGGGTGGTGGGTGGCTAATTTCCATCCCTGGTTTGGCAGTAGCTGAGTGTATTCCGTGCCTTTTTAAAGGGGTGGTTCATGATTCTAGACATAGGACCTCATTTTCAAGTTAGCAAGTGTGATATTTATCAGTGGAGACTGTTTTGTCCAGTCCTTCTAGTTGCAGAGTTGCAAGTCAACAGTGTGTTAGCCTGCCAGTAAAAACAGTTTTACCCACTCCACAGTGCACCTGAGGTATATGAAATATATGCAAATGTCTGTGTTGATAGAATACTGTTAGAAATAAAACTGCCCTTGCATTGCTTTGCAATAGTTATACTTTGTTCCCTGATGTCGGTAGTAGGCATATAAGCAATGGCAGCGGCGGACTGATATTACCTAGGCTACCAGTGGGGTGTCCTACGAAGCTCGATTAGTGGCTTAGCGAGGTATGTTGCGCTCAAAACCAGGGTATGCTGTCATACGAAAGTGGATTTGTTTTAGCGTCGCTGTATCACCATGGAATCTTATGCTCGCAACCAAACCTGGTCGGGAGCGGGTCATATGCTTAGTTATAGCTCAAATCGTGAAATATCACCGCCCTCTGACCAATTCTAACCAATCCATTATCTTGAAAAACGAAGTTCTCACATGTGCTAATCTGTCATACTTTGAACAGGTTCAGCCCCGCCTCTGCAAACATTTTGAATCTCGAAGGCGCTTTTAACTATGTTGTGCGTGCAAATATGTCACTACTATGGACATGCATGCCATACAATATCTGATGACCATCGACTTTTTGATGTTATAGGTTAGACACTAAAAAAGACCGCCCTAGATTTCGCTACCGCTCATAAATGCGGAAGTAATAGTTTTTAAACCTAGGCTGTCTTGTGCGTCTCCACGTTTCCCGATTGGTCAAAATCACCCCAACCACGAGAACGCGCACAGATCTGAGCTGAAAGCCTAGTTTGACAAATTTATCATATACCTGCTGTCGTAGGATCACTTAAAGGGATAGTTCGGGTTTTAAGACACAAAGTTATATGGGTTCCCTGTCAGCAACGTTGTGCATCAGCAATGACTTACCCCCCGACAGCGTCCTGTGAGCCGAGATCCAGCCGGTTTTTGATGCTGAAGAAAGTAGTCCGGCAAGTTTCTGGGGTCACGAAAGTAAAGTGTTTTTCCTCTCAAAACCATACGTGTTCAAAAGAGTGATATATTTGCACCACAAAAACGTTGTCCAGGAAAAATTCAAACCTCGTTATCTTGGCACTATTTTTCTCGATTCCTATCACTGCGCGCTACTGACAGCTGGACAACGTGTTTGTGGTGCAAATATATCACTCTTTTCAACGCATATGGTTTTGAGAAGAAAAACACTTTACTTTCGTGACCCCAGAAACTTGCCGGACTACTTTCTTCAGCATCAAAAACGATCAAAAACCGGCTGGATCTCGGCTCACAGGACGCTGTCGGGACGTAAGTCAGTGCTGATGCACAACGTTGCTGACAGGGAACCCATATAACTTTGTGTCTTAAAACCCGAACTATCCCTTTAACTTAATACCCGAGTTAAGGCTTTGTGCAGCCTCGATATGTCTAGATAACCTAGATTTGTCTAACTTGCTTCGTAGGACACCCCACAGGTGTCCCGATTAGAGTGCGCTCTCTATTTACTTTTCGGCTCAGTAACTAACCGGAGCAGGTAAAACTCCGCCGCTGCTTAGAAACTGGTCCCTCAAAATTTAATGCGATCATTGAAATGCAAGGATAGTTGTATTTCTAACATCTTTCTATCAATACAGAGTTTTACATTGATAGTCTGGCATTATATTCTTATTGGCCTTGGCTGTACTGTGGAGTAGGTAAGACTCTTTTTAGTGGCAGCCTAAGATACTGATGACTTGCGCTAGCCTAGCACCTGCGAATTCTGCAGCTGGAAGGACCGGATGACACATGTTCGAAACGATTTCCACTGATAAATATTACACTGGCTAACTTGGAAGTGAAGGTCCTATGTCCAAAATCCTGAACCACCCCTTTAAATTCCTTCGTATGGCCTTCACAACTGATCATTTATTCTACCTCAGCTTGCTATGCATTGTCATATTGAAGTTGAATATGTTTGTGTGAAGGGTTTGTAGTTTTTTTTTTTAAAGATTTCTTTCACTTTGTTCCCACAAATAATATTTTATCCTTTCTTAACTTGCTTCTAATTATCATATTGAAGTCAGGTTTGTGTGTAGGGCCTTCACGGTTTCTTGCACCCGTTGCCCATGACTCATGTCAAATAAAATAAAGAAAGAATGCCAATCTAAGTGCAAGGTGAAAGTGTTTAGAAGGTTGGTATGACTGACAGTCTATTCATAACGTACATGTTAACACTTTGTGTACATGTCTTTCTCTTCTTATCAAGGGTGATGATGCCACTTGCAGCCTGGAAAATGTGCCTTCTACCAGTGATTTCCCAACCAGTGATCTCTCAACATGTGCCACTCAGGTAAGATAATCAGTCTTTGCCTGTTGTGGAATTTGACATTCATTAGTTAGGCTAGGGCCACAGTGATAGCGCTGGTGTTTACGCCTCATGTGAAACTAGTTTCTACAGCTATCCTTCTGCTCACTGTAACATAACTCCTGGAGCTGTGCGTAAACTATTGCTAAATAGCTAGTTAGCCACTAATCTCAATTGCATGCAACTTTTACTGTATCATACTAGGAGAGAGTAAATGCAAGGAAGAAAGAAACCATTCTTGTCCTCTCACCAGAGAGGCTGCTTGTATGTCTGTTAGCACTACATTGCTAGCCTAAGTAACCTTAGCAATGGATACAGTTTATAGCATACATGCACTGTTTTTAAAAAAAGATACAAATGTGAGTGCAAGGTGAAAATGTTTAGACGGTTGTTATGACTGACAGTCTATTCATAAGGTACATGTTAACACTTTGTGTACATGTCTTTCTCTTCTTATCAAGGGTGATGATGCCACTTGCAGCCTGGAAAATATGCCTTCTACCAGTGATTTCCCAACATGTGCCACTCAGGTAACATAATCATGATGTTTCTGTTAGCACTACGTAGCCAGCCTAAGTAACGTGACCTATGGGTACAGTTTATAGCATACAATTTCTTCCCCTTTGTCTTACAACATATGTAGTCTTTGCTTTCACTTGGTTCCCACAACTGATATTTTATTTGACATCAGCTTGCGTCTTACTATCCTATTGAAGCTGAGTGTATGCCGGGACTTTTTGAATTTGATCAGTTGGTCCCCACAACTGATGTTTTATCCTACCTTTCTTGATTCTACCTGTTTTATTGAAGTGTGTGTAGAACCGTTACAGATGCCTTTAGTTAGTCCCCACAACTTTGTGTGTGTAGGACTTTTTCAATTGGTCCCCACAACTGATGTATTACAGTCCCTCAACTTTAGGGGCGTATTCACACCAGGAAGGTCCGTTAGTTCACTTATTAGGTCCGGACCAATTTTTTTTTCTTATTTTCTTTTTTAGTGCGGTTCGCTTTCACACCGTGATTAATTGCAACCGGACCAAAATTTATAAACAAAAGCACATGTGCTAAGGTCGTTCAACCATTGGCTGGTAAACGTGTAGGTGGGGTGAAGAATAGGAAGCCAAAGTCAAAGTTGGCCCACGTAAATATTATGTTTGCGTACTGTACTCGTTATTATCCTAGCAATATAGTTTATACAGTTACAGCTTTGCAGAAGTGCTTGAGCGTCAAGACCGTTTGATGCAAGTTTAACAATATCATGCTCGTAATTTTGCAACGACGAAGACGTGCAACAAAACAGCTGAGAAGAGCTCTCATGTGTGTCCAACATGCTAACAGCAGGCCTACGGAAGACGGAACGGGTAGGAGATGCAAAATCAAATGATTGTTGGCAAAAAAGCGTTAGCCCACTGCTGCTTACAGCTGTTGTGCGTCACGGAGCTATCCTACATTTCCCATAATGCGCAAAAACTACGGGAGCTCGTCAAATCCAAAAAAGGTAGATTTCTGTAACTGGGTCGGATCGAGGTCGGTCTGCTTTCACACCATAAACGAACCGCACCAGGGTTCGATAGGAACCGCTCCGAGACCACCTCCTCAGCTGGGTCTCGGTCCGCTTGTTTGGTCCGCACTAGAGTTCGAGTGATTGTATTCACACCAATCAAAAAGGTCCGAACCAAGCAAGAAACGAACTTGAGTTCGTTTTAATCGAACTAAACAAGGCAGGTGTGAATACCCCCTAAGTGTTTGGCACAGGGATGGAAATTAACTTTTTTCCACCTGCCACTGTGGCAGGTAGATTTTAAAATCTACCAGCCACTCAACATTTTTACCAGCCAATATATATTCAACCGTTCTATACATTATACTGCCAAGTAGAGATGTAACGGTATGAAAATTTAACCCCACGGTTATAGTGACCAAAATTATCACGGTTTTCGGTATTATCGCGGTATTGTGTTCAATAAGAAAGCACTGATGGACAGTGTCACACTATTTCAGCTTGTGTAGGCCTATTACATTACAAAAATATAGGCAAAACCTTATTGCCTTAAAGGAATAGTTCGGAATTTTGGACATAGGACCTCATTTCCAACTTTACCGAGGTGATATAGATCGGTGGAGACCGTTTTTATCGCGTTTAGCCCCTTCCTTCAGTTGCAGCGTCCCCCTTTGCCTTAGCTGGTTCTGAGCTAACACATTTCTACGGTAACATCAGTCTGACATCAACAACAGTCTTACTCACTCCACCGCACACCCAAGACAAGTCAATTAATACGTCAGACTATCGATATACATGTCCGTGTTGATAGAATAATTTTAGAAATAAAACTAACCTTGCAACTCAATGATTTATTACATTTTGAGGGACTAGTTTCTCAATATCAATCCGCCACTGCCATACAGGGAACAAAGTAGGCTATTGCAATGCGATGCAAGGTTAGTTTTATTTCTAACATTGTTCTATCAACACAGGCATGTGCATCTGAAGTTATAAATTATTTGTTTCGGGTGTTCTGTGGAGTGTTTTCAGTGGCAGGCTGGATGTTACCGTTGACTTGCGTTATCTCGGCACCTAGGTTAGCTCGAGATGAACGCTGCAACTCAAGGAAGGGCAGAAATTCACTGAAAATGGTCTTCACCGACCTATATCATCCTGACTAAGTTGGAAATGAGGTCTTATGTCCAAAATTCCGAACTATTGCTTTAAGCTGGGTACAGATCATTCAGAGCAGTAGCAATCCCATCTCTGCTCAACCCTGCTCAGAAAATGGCTTGTCTTGTTTCTATTTCATATTTGAATACACTTAATACATTTTGTTAACAATTTATAGCATATGCATAATTACTCAAAATATTCAGTAATTTGAATGCTTCTTATTGATTACACTTGTCTTTAATGATATACAGGGGTGATATGTAGGTCTAATTGAGTGCCTGTCACTTTAAGAAGTACGTGAACATAAATAGGTTTCATTCGGTTTTAGGAAAATCATGCATAGTTCAAGGATGCATGTTTTCATAGAATAGCGTAAATGTTCAAAAAAACTAAGAAGGTAAGGAAAATATTTCTGGCGTCATAGAAAAATAAGTGTCTTCCAATGTTAACTTCTATGATTTAGGTAGGTTACCGTGGTAGCCTATGGCATTGTGAGTTGTCCCGTTCACTTTTTCCTTGGTCATGTTTAATTGGCTGGGTGCCAACCATGACTACCATGACTCGGAGTTTGGTATATCTGTTATATATATTCAATTTATTTCCTACCTAAACGTATTAACCGGTAGCCTCATTGTAAATGTATAGTCAATAGTTGTAGGCTATCTAGCTGCCACGTTAACTGGAAGAGTAGGCCAGGCTGACGCAATGAGAGGCGCGCCGTTCCAGAATGTTGTGATCGTCATGTCCATCGATGTTGAGGATTATTGATAGCCTACAAGGCGTGTGTTCTTATCTCTGTGGCAACTGGTAACATTCTGATGAAATAAACAACTTGAAGTAGAAGTAGGCTAGTTGCTTCCCCGCCACAGTGGCGGGTGGGTTGACATATTTCAATCAATATCCCACAAGTGTGACTGACTTGATGCTATACTCCTATGAACCAGTGTTCCCTTTATTTTTTTGAGCAGTGTATGACAACCTAGGAAGAATAATACAGGCGGAGGTCTGCGATCTGAATGCTTTTCTAGTTTAATATTGCAAAAGCCATGTCTACCTAATTAAAATCATTGTAACATTGTACAATTGTTTTTGAATGGTTTTCTAAATAAAATATCTATATGAATATGACTTTTCAGATGAAGTCAACCATTATTGCCTATGAGGACTACACTGAAACTACTCCAGATGAGGATGAAGATTATATTCCTTCCTCTGAAGAATCCAGTTCTTCGGAAGGTTCTTCTGTTATGCCGCCACCCATAATGAAAAGAAAGGCTATTCAGGTGGGCGAGTTAGTTTAGTGAGTCTGTGAGGGTGTGTATGGACATGAAATATTGTTTTTGATTTGTTTTCTAAATGAAATATCTATATGAATGTGACTCTGCAGATGAAGTCCTCCATGCCTGATGATCAAGAATCCAGTTCTTCGGAAGGTTCTTCTGTTATGCCGTCACCCATAAAGAAAAGAAAAAAAGGGGCCATTCATTTTCTAGACAGGTCTCCCAAGATCAATCATCCTAAGGACCCAACAAACGAAGATCAGCCATCCACATCCACAGCAATAACAATTCCAAAAGTTCAAAAAAAAAGTGATGGCTCTAGAGTTTACAATAAAAAACAATTTTGCCTCTTTTGTTCTAAGCCATTCATCAAAATAGCGAGGCATCTTGAACAAGTTCATGCAAATGAACGGGAGGTAGCATCTGCTTTAATGCACCCAAAGGGATCGAAAGCGAGGAGGGTTTCTTTGCAGTCAATTCGAAATGAGGGCAACTACAGGCACAATGCAGCGGTCATCAATACTGGCAGGGGTGAACTGGTCCCCCGAAAAAGACCTACGATGAAGGCGCAACACTCTGACTTTTTGCATTGTTTGTTTTGCCATGGGTACTTTATGAAAAAACTTTTATGGCGACATGTCAAAATTTGTCCAATGAAACCCAAAGATTCCAGCACAACCCCTGGGAAGACACGGGTGCAGAAAATGTGTGCTTTCATGGAGCCCAGGCCTTCTCACATTAATGAAAAACTTTGGACAGTGCTAAGTACTATGTCACAGGATGAAATAACACACACTGTCAAAAATGATGAGAGCATTTTGCAATTGGGTCAACAACACCTAAATAAGAGTGGTTCAAACCCCAAAAGATTTGAGAACATTCGGCAGAAGATGCGTGAGCTCGGGCGACTTCTGATGACTGCACGGAACATAACTCCAGTGAAAGATATGAGGGACCTCATTGACGCCAAGAAATACCAGACAGTGGTGAAGGCAGTAAAGAACACATGTGGATATGACAGTCAGACGGAAACTTTCAAAATCAAAGGCCTTGCTCTGAAGCTTGGTCACAGTCTTAAAAAGGTAGCCAAACTCATGGAAAGCAATGGTAGAATGAGTGGAAATGATGATCTGGTTGCCCAAGCGGTGGATTTTCAGAAGGTACATGAAACCAGATGGTGTGACTATATATCCTCAACTGCCCTCAGGAACCTACACGAGGCCAAATGGAACACGCCATTGGTCCTTCCTTTTACAGAGGATATCCAGAAACTGCATTCATATTTGGACTCAAAGGTTGACGAGTATCATAAACATCTCTCTGAAGAACCCTCCGACCTTAGTTGGTCATGTTTAGCACGAACGTGTTTGGCAAGTGTTATCCTCTTTAACAGGAGGAGAGAGGGTGAAGTTTCTTCTATGCCTTTGTCAGCCTTCATGTTAAGAAACCAATCTGATCCTCACGAAGACATAGACTGGGCTTTAAGTGAAACAGAAAAACAGCTCTGTCGGCATTTTTCAAGAATAGAAACCAGAGGCAAACGTGGACGCAAAGTCCCCATACTTCTGACACCAAAGATGGTCAGCTCATTAGAATTACTTGTCAGCTCAAGAGAAAAGTGTGGCATACAGAGGGGCAACCCATACTTTTTTGCCAGACCCGGCTCAATATTCCATTACAGAGGCTCAGACTGCCTTCGCACCTTCGCCCAAAAATGTGGTGCTAAAAATCCAGATGCCTTGAAGTCCACGAAGTTAAGAAAACATGTTGCCACTCTATCTACAGTACTTAACATGACGGAAACGGAAATGGACCAGTTGGCTAATTTCCTAGGACATGACCTCGTTGTGCACAGAGAATATTACAGACTGCCAGAGGGAACATTGCAACTCGCAAAAATCAGTAAGGTGCTAATGTCTATTGAACAAGGCCGACTAATGGAATTCAAAGGAAAAAATCTCGATGAAATCGAAATTCAACCTCACGGTATGTGTAATACTTTAGCGTGCATATTTTGTATGTTTAGACAAGAATGGTCTCCCATTCATAATTTCCTGATATCAAGTTTCATTTTGCAGAGAAAGTTCAGCTGCTAGATGAGGGAATGGAGGATGAAGAACACGAGGACATTGGTGTCCAACCAGCAGGTACATACATACATTTATTCCACTGCTTGGTTGACTTCCCCATTGTCCTGCGTAATTTAGAACATGTGTTAACTGTCTTTTATTTGCGCACCTTTGAAATAGATCCAATTTGTTGGGCGTACTACTTTGTATATTAATTCGCCAAACTTGTTAAGTTTAAATGAACGGTCACATTGCATCCAAGCTGTAAAATACAGATGTTTAGAACATGGTAACATTGTAGCATATGACAGACATGGATTTTAGCTAGTTGGATGACATGTAGGCTAAGTAAAATAGTGATTTTTCAAAGCTAAGGTTAATCAGAATCCTAAGATATGCCTGCTTGACAAAAGGAGAGATGGTTATGGTTATTTTAGCAGACGCCTTTGTCCAAAGCGACATACAAATAAATAACAATACAAATTAAATTAACAGTGAACAATTACAAAATAGGGAGAATAGCAATATTATCAATAAAACAATCATTTTAAGCACTAACCTAATGAGAAATAAAACAATGAAATGAGAATAGCAATCAAATAAGTCACTCAATTAATATGATAATAACTATAGCATGGTATGGCTAAATTTAAGGACAATAGCAAAATAAATGTCAAATTCTATCAATGGACAAATTATAACAAAACAATACTATTATACAAACCATAACACATAACAAACGCTCAGAAGACTAAGTGCATATTAAACAAATATGCCTTAAGTATGACCAAATATGACCCCTCTTAAAAGATCCAAAACTGTTGCTGGAACGGAGAGCACTGGGCAACTCATTCCACCAACACGGAACCACTGAAGAATAGGATCTACACTTTGACCTAGCATGTGTGGTTGGTCGACATAACAGACGCTCCTCAGAAGATCGCAATGGGCGGTTGGGAATGTACATCGTGATTGACTGGATCTGCTCCCAGCTACTTCAGTTCTTTAGTGTCCTATAGGCCAGAGTGAGAGATTTAAATCCATGAGAGCGAATGATCCCACCTAAAGAAGTGGTGTAAATAGAGAAAAGGAGGGGCCCTAATACTGATCCTTGGACTCCTGTAGTGAGGTCATGAGACTTTGATATCTGTCCCTGCCAAGACACGCTAAAAGAACGCCCTTTAAGGTAAGATTTTAACCAGTCAAGAGCTTTCCCAGAAATTCCCAGTTCATATAGTGTAGAAAGGAGAATGTCATGGTTAACCGTATCAAAGGCTGCAGATAAATCTAACAGAATTAACACTGATGACTGAGCAGAGGACTTAGCTACTCTCAATGCTTCAGTCACAGATAGAAGAGCAGTTTCAGTAGAATGACCACTCTTGAAACCAGACTGCATAGGGTCTAGTAGGTTATTCTGATAGAGGAAGTCACACATTTGCTTGAAGACCACTTTCTCCAAAACCTTTGACAAGAAAGGAAGAAGGGAGACGGGTCTGTAGTTCTTCACATCAGTTGAATTAAGTGTACTTTTCTTCAGTAAAGGTGTAATTCTTGCCTGTTTAAAAGAAGGGACTATTCCAGAACTGAGTGAAGTATTAAATACATGTGTGACTGCTGGTATAATAGCGGGTGCTATAGACTGCAGGAGAGTAGACGGGACAGGATCCAAAGGGCATGTTGTAGGACGGCTTTAGCCTGACGAGCCAGACCCACATCAAGATGTAGGGTCTGGACACTCACCGTAGACAGGGCTCAATCGGAGGGGTGGGATAAACAGTTGTCTTTCAAATTCCCTCCCCGCAATAGGATAACACTAAACGAATCATCTTCTTGTTTTCAAGTAGCAGGATGCATAACCTTCCCTCTCCACGCAATAGGATAACGCTAAACGAATCATCTTCATGTTTTCAAAAAACAGGATGCGTTACCGTCGCAACTTCTGGTCGCATGTCAGTCACCATTATGTTAAGCCCTGTGATTGGCCCGCAGGTGCTGGGGGTTCTCACCTCCCTGGCTCAATGGATCGTGCCTAGACTGCCCCGCCAGCCAAATTACATTTCCTGCCGCTAGGGGCGTCTAGATTTCTAGGCTAGGACGGCTTCGCTGAAGCAGTTGAGAGACCGCTTCCTCATCAAGAGGAGAGAAAAAGTCCAATGATGGCATCATGCTAACACCAGGCAGAGTCCTTCTTACAGGATCATCAAAGTGAGCACTTATCTTTGCAACATTTTTCACTGAGAAAGTTGCTATGTCATCTGCTGACAGTGAAGTAGATGATGGCGGTGGTGGAGGAAGTGGAGAGATGGAACTAACGACTGGCCTTTGGCCATAGCAACCATCTATTTCGAACTAGTAACGGCAGTTTGTGCTGCAAGTTGAGAAATTTGTTGATGTGTGGCGGAAAGTAGTAGTTCTACAAACCATAGTTTTAGAGATTAAAACGTTAACATTATAACAGGAAATGAACACAATGCAAGTGGCAACAGTGGAATAAGCTGGTTAATAGACTTCGGGCCGTTTTACCATCTAGAATGTGTATAGTCGAACGGTATGTCGTTCATTACATATCTGTTACATATCGTCCGTTACCAACCCCAAATCAGAAAAAGTTGGAACTTTGTATATTATCACATTCTGTTTTTATTTGCTTTGGTGGTATAGTGGTTAGCATAGTTGCCTTCCAAGCAGTTTCCCGGCCAACGCAGTGCTCCTTATTGGGGCCTACTGGTTAGGGCTTCGGGCTTGTAGCCTGTTCTGTAATATCTGACTAGCCAGCAAATAAATGGGCAAACTGCAACGGCTTCAAACAAGGTTTTCTTTACTTGCATGAATCACGCATGTAACAGGCATAGCATCTGTAAAAACGAAACTTAGTGCGTCACTGACATCAATTCAATTAACTGCATTGTGGGTAATGTAGTATTACTGCACTCTTTGAAACAACGCGGTACATCAAATAAGAAAGAAACTATTATGTATTTATGTATCTCATATTCAAATGATATAACAATCTAAATCCAAACGCAATGTGCTTAACATTAACAACAATACTAAGCATGACATTCAATTTAAGTTGCAACATAGGCGAAGGGTTGCCGGTTCGATCTTTGACCAGTAGGAAAAATGTGGGCAGGTGAAGTGGTTGAGCACTGCTCTCCCAAGCCCACATCCACGGCTGAAGTGCCCTTGAGCAAGGCATCTAACCCCTCACTGCTCCCCGAGCGCCGCTGTAGTTAGTGTGTTAGTTAGTGTGTGCTTCACCTCACTGTGTGTTCACTAATTCACGGATTGGGACAGATGCAGAGACCAAATTTCCCTCACGGAAATCTATCAAGAAAGCATATATACTTATACCGGGGCCTCAATGGGTTAAGAGCTCATTGAGGCAGTAGCCCAGGCTTTACTAAGCTATGAGCTACACCTTACTAAGCTACAGTACGACATATTGAAAAAATACCCCTAGAGTCAGCGAGAGTAGGGGCGGAAGATGACTCACCTGTGATGGATTTGGTTACTGACCTTAGAACGAATTTGATTACGAGTAAGGAAACATGTCTGGGGAAGCCGCTTGTTCAGAGAAAGTTAATAAGAAGTTGCAGGTGTGTGTGTGTGTGTGTGGTTGGCAGAAGATTACAAGTCTAAAGGGCCTGAAAATCCATCAAGGGAAAAAGAAGTGCTTGGTAGAGGGAACACAGGGTCCCCGCATTGATATCTACTTCTTAAGAAGTGTATCAAGTCAGTCGGTTGAAGTTGAGCCATAGGAAGTAACCCACATCAGCACCCCTGTTGTTGAAGGTTTGAGCACTGAGGCAGAAAGAGTGACCAGGCAGCCAAGGAGGGAGAAGATTAATGGTCATAGACTTGGGGTTGGGTGGCCAGGTGCAGCAGAAGGTAGACTATGGGAGGATGTTAATAGAGATCTCAGCATCCAGGGGCAGCTTAAGGGGACAGCTGAAAGTAAATTAGAGAAAATGGGAGACATTATCTACAGCTAAGGAAAGATTTGGGATTATTGAGAAAAGAGCAAAACGGCAACAGGAGGTAGTCAAATCTGGGCGCCAGATAGAGATGGATAAACTCATTAACCCTATGAGCCCGACGGACGCAAAGTGCGTAAAAAAACACCCATTCTTCTGTTACATTGCTCCGCGATTAATAGTCACAGCGAGATGAGACCTATATTGCACGAAAGACCAGAACCGGGGCTTTCCAATGAGACTAGACACTTGTCTGTAAAGTATGAAAATAAAATAAAATCATGAAGTTAAATCAAAGTATATCATATTAACAGTCAATATTGCTCTGCGTTCACCCGCGCATCCAGGACTCTCGCTTGGATATCTCACGGCCCTGGCATCGCACAGACATGACACGCATATCAAACGAGGAGAAACAGAGCTTTCCGTTGATACCAAAGACATCGATCCTTTTGTGTTATAAAAACAGACGAAGTGACAAACAAATAATGTCATATAGCTTTGGCTACCATTACTCTCGTTTGATTTCCTCGTGAAACCGCGATCAGAAAGATATGGAACGCATGTCAGATGAAAGAGGAGAGCTAGAGCTATCCACAGATACCAAATACAACCTTCTAGGCCATCAAAGAGATGAAGTGACAGCAAAATAATAACTTCATTTAGCTCCACTTACCCCATGTTTTTGTGTGGCATAATGGCCTATGTTCATAATCCAATGTTCTCATGTGTTTCTCTATGGCAAGTCACGTTCATAATATGGTTTTGAGATCCTAGCAAACTCCTGTATGGTATCCAATTCAAGACTCGTATTGCATCCACATTTGTTTGACAAATAAACACTTTTTGCCTTCACTTTGTTCATTGCAATGCAGTAAGACAAATATTATAGAGAATCATCATCTGTGCACGTCATGTACCACGCAAACAAGTCAGGTCAGATCAGCTAGTGTCACAAATATGGAGCGCAAAAAGTGTCAAAAAGTCATTTCTCAGCACTAAATAAAAATGTACACTGCTCAAAAAAATAAAGGGAACACTGGTTCATAGGAGTATAGCATCAAGTCAGTCACACTTGTGGGCTATTGATCTGGACAGTTATGTAACAGAGGTGGTTGTGAATCAGGTTGACCCACTTTGATGTCAGCGAAATTTACTGCAGGTGTACTAGAGGGCCAACTGTGAGACGACCCCCCCAAAACAGGAATGTTTTTACAGGTGGTGGTAACTGGTAATTTTTCCATCTTCATCCTTCTTGACTGATTTTTCACTAGTTTTGCATTTGGATAGGGTCAGTGTTACTACTGGTAGCAAAAGCCAGTATATGGAGCCTACAGAGGTTGCACAGGGTAGTCCAACTCCTCCAGAATGGCACACCAATACTTGTCATTGCCAAAAAGATTGCTGTGTCTCCCATTGCAGTCTCAAGAGCATGGAAGAGATTCCAGGAGACAGGCAGTAGCATAAGCCAGTATATGGAGCCTACAGAGGTTGCACAGGGTAGTCCAACTCCTCCAGAATGGCACACCAATACCACACTTAATCATTGCCAAAAAGATTGCCGTGTCTCCCATTGCAGTCTTAAGAGCATGGAAGAGATTCCAGTAGACAGGCAGTTGCTCTAGGAGAGCAGGGCAGAGTGGTAGAAGGTCGTTAACCCAATAGCAGGACCAGTATCTGCTCCTTTGTGCAAGGAGGAACAGGAGGAGTTTTGCTAGAGCCCTACAGAATGACCTCCAGCAGGCCGCTGTTATGAATGTCTCAGACCACATTGTCAGAAACGGACTTTATGAGGTTGACCTGAGGGCCCGATAGCCTCTAGAGGGACCTGTGTTCACTGCCCTGTTCTGTGCATCCCTCCAAGGGTATGCCTCCCCAGACCATTACTGACCCACCACCAAACCGGTCATGCTGAATGATGCTGGATGATGTTGCAGGCAGCATAACGTTCTCTGCGACATCTCCAGACCCTTCAATGTCTGTCACATGTGCTCAGGGTGAACCTGCTCTCATCTGTGAAAAGTACAGGGCACTAGTGTTAGACCTGCCAATATTGCATTCTATGGCAAATGTCAATTGAGCTCCACAGTGCTGGGCAGGGAGCACAGGTTCCTCTAGAGGCCATCGGGCCCTCAGGCCACCTTCATGAAGTCTGTTTCTGGCATTGTGGCCAGAGACATTCACACCAATGACCTGCTAGAGGTCATTCTGTAAGGCTCTAGTAGGGCTTCTACTGTTCCTCCTTGCACAAAGGAGCAGATACTGGTCCTGCTACTGGGTTAAGGATCTTCTACCACTCTGCCCTGCTCTCCTAGAGCAATTGCCTGTCTCCTGGAATCTCTGCCATGCTCTTGAGACTGCAGGGGGAGACACAGCAGTCATTTTGGCAATGAAACGTATTGGTGTGCCAATCTGAAGGAGTTGGACTACCCTGTGCAACCTCTGTAGGCTCCAGATACTGGCTTATGCTACCAGTGGTAACACTGACCTTATCCAAATGCAAAACTAGTGACAAATCAGTCAAGAAGGATGAAGATGGAAAAATTACCAGGTGCCACCACCTGTAAAAACATCCCTTTTTTGGGGGTCGTCTCAGAGTTGGCCCTCTAGTACACCTGTAGAAAATTTTGTTGACATCAAAGCAGGTCAACCTGATTCACAAACCACCTCTTTTACATAACTGGCCAAATCAATATCTCACAAGTGTGACTGACTTGATGCTATACTCCTATGAACCAGTGTTCAAGCCTAATTCAAATAACGTTCTACTCGCTCACTCGCTCACTCACTGTGCACGGTGCCTAGGTTTTTGGTATGTTGGTTAGGGTTTTTAAGGTTATGGTTAAGTTCACACTCAAAGGGATAAGCCAACCTAGACCATGCCTAGGTTAGTTTAGAGTATTTGGATAATTTGTGATGGGGGGTGGTAAGCATGTAGCGCAAACTAAGATAAGCTAGCTGGTTTGTTGCAATACTTTTGTGGGATTGGCCATTTGTCTTGTGTTTGTGACCATTGGTTGACAGATTGGTGGTTAGCTTGCTTCTTTAATAGGTCAAAGGTCCCCACATTTTTAAGCATCCCCAGGACAAAGTAATGCATCTATGTACCAAGTGTTATGACCAAGGGGTAAGGCCAGAACAAAAGAGGGAGTCAAGGTTGGATTTTTAAAGAAAATATGGATTTATTTACTAAATTCACCAAATAACAACCAAACAAAGAGTGTGAGATGGGACCAAGTCACTTCTCTGGAATGCATGGATGTTGTATGTTTGCAATGTGCCTGAGTGCAGTTGCCTGGGCGTCAGCCGAACTTAGTCCCGCCCACAACATTTAAGGTCAGAAAAGCTCTGTTGTGGAGCAACTATGCTCGCCCAAAATTTGGCGGACCAATCAAATCAGGCTTTACGATGATGGACAGGTGAGTAACAGCACCTCGTCTATCACGTCATCTGAGCATGCTTGGAAACAATTGTCACTGAAAACAATTATTTCTGAAAGCTTTGGCCAAAGTTTAGATGTGGGAAAACTCATGGTTTCACTTTCATCAAGGGAAATATGGTCTCTTCTGAAAAATTGCTCGTTTTACGTGAGTGGTGTTTTGTTATTGTGTACTGTAGATGATGTCGGGTCACTTTCAGAGATATCCCTGCAAGATACAGATCAGCGGAGACCCATGTCATTTCCAGAAGGTATGAAAGGAAAATATCACTGTGTTTCAGGGCCGTAGCGGGACCTTTTACAGCTCACTCTCTGTTTAGTCACAACATTCCCAACGCCCTTTTCTCTGTAGTTGTTAGTCAATATTCTTGAACTAGGCATCTTGAAAGTTTGGAATAAGTCCAAGGAAAATCATATGTTTTACATGTTTATTGTTATTGTGTAGATGTCCGCTTGCTTTCCAATGTATCATTGGAAGATACAGCACAGCTGCAGCATTCAAAAGGTATGAAAGGAAAATATCACTGAATGTGTGAAATGAGAAATATGTGTGCCAGGGCCAAGGCCAGACATTTTACAGCTACAATGCTCACATCTCCTGACCTGTTCAGTCACAACATTTCCAACACCCCTCTGTAGTTAGTGAATATTCTTGATCTAGGTAAGCTAAGCTCATGTTTTACATTTTTATTGTTGTTTTGTAGATGTCGGGTCACTTCCCGATGTATCCTTGCAAGATACAGAACAGCTGGGACCCATGTCATTTCCAAAAGGTAGGAAAGGAAAATATCACTAAAATGTCTGAAAGTACAGTACACTGGTCCTGACAGGTACACTGTCCTACTTGAATGATGTGTAATCTTATATGCCCGCCCTGCCCCCGTGCTGCTATGCATACCTGCAGCCTCTGCCGTGCTGACTCTTTGTGTCCCACTCTGAGCCGCCCTCTGCATGTTCACCAATTTAAAAATATCGCGGAGGAATAATTTAAAGGTGATGGGCTAAATTGCTCTTAAATCCAGATTAGCATGATAACCACACTCTGCAAATCTGAATGTAACTATTGCATTCAAGTTAAGTCAAGGTAAGTTCTTGTCAGAACACTGTAATTCATGGCTCTTCAATTTAGTTATTTGCTTACTAGCGTAGCCTATTACGTTAATAATTACTTTTAACCCTCTAACTGCCCAAGTCGCAATATTGCGACAAGCGTCATTACTGAATAAAACAGAAGATAGAACCGAGTACAGTGTGATGCAGGCTATAGTTTTGCACAAATTGAAGCAGAAAAAAGAGGAAAAGTGGGTGAGGGTGAGCGTGGAAAGGTGATTGACAGTTCTGGATCCTATCATCTGTTTCGCCTATACTTGCCCTCGATCACTGACTTACGCCCATAGTCATCAAGATAGCTAGTGAACTACAGTATAAAGATGGCTAGAGAAAACAGAGCTAAAAGAGCTCAATACTACCTGGCCAGGTTTTTAAACGGTATATTATAAAAAGAAGTCAACTTTTATAAGGAGAGAGTTAGGCCTATTTCATATGAAGTAAAGGGACAAATCTGGTATGCTTTACAAAAATAAATAAGATTTGTCTAATTCATTGCATAATATGGCCATTTATGTGGCGGAAGCTACACCACTTCTATGTGGTCTTGACACGTCTTTGTTACCTTTAGAGATGGGTGACTTCTGAAACGCTATCCTTTTGATCCATGGCGACCTCAGCTGATTTGACGGTCATAGTTTGAGGGTTTTCTATTGGTCTGCCCCTTGGATTTTTTGTTCTGATCACTGTGTTTCAATATTTTCATTTACCCTCTTAAACGCTATCCTCTGTAATGATGAAAGGAGCCCCCACAGCTTTAGGGTGTATGCTGTTGCTTACTGTAGCGTTCTTGGCTGCAGTCTTGACATTTGTTGGTATGGTGATTGTAATAGTTATTTTTTCTGAATGTGCCTCCGAAAGCCATGAGCCCTCACTCAGTGGTAATGTATGTTTGCAATTTTTTTTTTTTTTTTACAGAGAAGCCACGTCACACTTCAAGTCCTAAAGGTATGGAAGGAAAATAAATTAATTGAATAGTAATGTGTAGTAGTGTGAAAATGAAAAATGTGTGTCCTTGAAGAATGGAAATCTTTCTTGCACTATGCATAACTTTTTCTTGCCCCAAACAAACTTTCATGTCAATTGTCTTGTGCTCCTGGTAGAAAACAGGCTATATTATCCATAAGTTTATCATGCTGTTATGAGATTCACCACTTAATATGATCCCAATCAGGCTGATAGTTTCATTACTTAATGATTGCTAGCTCCAGCCTAGCATGGATCATTGAATCGGATTAGACCATTAGCATCTCGCCTGCTAGCATCATGTTTAAAAGTAAAAGATTTCCGATAATTCTCCTATTTAAAGGAACACTTCACAGTTTTTTCATATTAAACTACGTTATTCGCATCTTAGTCTCCAAAAAGTTCCATCTTAGTCTTATCTGACCATAAAACCTTTTTCCACATGCTAGCAGAATATTCCAAATGTGTTTTTGCACCGAACTCCAAGCGCTACGTCTGTCCTTTTTGTATCTAAATCTGAGTTTAAAGCATAAAATGCAACCTTTTAAGATAAACTGTATTGCCGTTTTCGGGTCGAATGGCCTTTTTAATGGTAGTGCTAGGGACACTGAAAATGACCCTGATGAAGGGGTAAGCCGAAACGTTGGTCAATAAAAATCTTGAAGTTCCGAGTGTGCCACGACACTTTTGTTTGAATAGTGTTAGGGACACTACAATGATCAAAATTGCCATTTTTAATACACTAAGAAGGCTCGAAACAACATGAAACCTTGTTTGAAGTATCACCAGGGTCTCTACACGTGACCTAGAGCATTGAGATCATTGTTTGTGTACACAGAGTTTACTGAAAAGAAAGTTCGCTGCCATTTTGCCAAAAACCTCTACTTCAAACATCAACAGAAGTAATTTGATCCTACCATGCTTAGTGAACCTTTAATATGACTTTTTTTGGAATCAAGTTTTGTTCATCTCTCTCTCTTTCTCTCTCGACAGCTCACTTTGTTCCAAAGAGAAAATGGGAGACGAAGGAAGTGGAAGCAATAGAAAAGCACTTGAGTACTTTTCTTAAATCTTTACGTGTCCCAGGAAAACTAGACTGTGTTAGATGCTTAGAAGCAGAGCCCACAGCTTTAAAAAACAGAAACTGGCAGGCTATCAAATTTTTTGTGCATAATCGAATTGTTTCCCTCAAAAGAAAACTGTAATTCTTGAATTTCCTGTAATCAGAGTGAATAATAGTAGAGAGAAAAAGTAATGCAGAGAGAAGCCATTCTAGGCATCTCATGAGAGTGTTCGTAACGTAAGCTATGGGTACAGTTTATAGCATATATGATTTTTATTTTATTTTTTTAAATCTATCAGTTGGTACCCACAACTGATGTTTTATCCTACCTCACCTTAATTGGTTCCCACAAGTGACATTTTTATTTTGCCTCAAGTATTTTGCAGTAGCTGAGTGTATTCCGTGTCGTCTTAAGTTCCTTCGTATGGTCTTCACAACGGATGTTTTATTCTACCTCAGCTTGCTATGCATTGTCCTATTGAAGTTATGTGTGTCTGTGTGTAGGACAGAAGTAATTGTTTCCCTCAAAAGAAAACTGTAATTCCTGCCATTCCTGTAATGATCTTGGAGTGAATAAAGGCAGAAGTTGAGAAGTCAAAGCAAGTATATTACAGTGTTGTAATACTGTTTAGGGTATGAAGTATAAAGTAAATCCTAATGAAAAACACATACAAAAAGTCTGAAGCACATCATCATACATGTGGCCACACAAGAAAGATGAAGGTGGAGGTCTGCAATGGGTGTCTATGATCTGTCCACTTCTCACCTCTCTTAGGTCGTCAGGTGAGGCTTGTCACATTTTATATTATTTGTATATGTGCACTGGTGCACTGTCATGTTGGAATAGGAAGGGGCCATCCCTGAGCTGGGCTTGGTCCCTTAGTTCCAGTAAAAGGAACTCTGAATGCTTCAGCATTAACCAATGGATTTTGGTCAATTCCATGCTCCCAACTTTGTGAGAACAGTTTGGATGGCCACTTCCCGTTCCAACATGACTGTGCACCAGTGCGCAAAGCAAGGTCCGTAAAGACATGGATCTCAGAGTTTGGTGTGGATGAACTTGACTGGCCTGCACAGAGTCCTGACCTCAACCCGATAGAATACCTTTGGGATGAATTAGAGCGGAAACTGAGAGCCATCTCAGTCCAACATCAGTGTGTGAACTCACAAATCCGCTTCTGGAAGCATGGCCAAAAAATCCCATAATCACAACACTCCTAAATCTTATAGAAAGCCTTCCCAGAACAGTTGAAGCTGTTATAGCTGCAAAGGGTGGACCAACATCATATTAAGCCCTGTCGATTAAGAATAAGATGTCATTTAAGTCATTAGGGGGGTCAAGGCAAGTGACCCAATATTGGCAATATAGTATACAAACTCATACTGTGCAACAATTTGATGTACCATGTCACGGAGCAGCATAGTGATACTATACATTCTTTGGCATCAGAGACATGCAGGAAACAATACATGTAAAACTTTCTATGACAGGGAGGGAATAGGGGGGAGATGCTGTCAATCAGGCACCCCAGCTTTGATTGAGAATTGCTGTAGGCTTGAGTTATTGTCAAAAATGGAGCTCTGGAGAACTAGTCACCCACGATAGGAACTGATTTGACGGGGCTACATTATTGTATAATAACATTGGGTTTGTGGTTATTGTAATAGTTTACTATTGTTGATTTACATGTGACTGTTTTCCTGTTTGTTTGATATGTTGGTGAAATTACAAAAAACAAAGTAAACTTGCACAAATATGTTCAACAACCAGTATTTACTGAAAGGCAAAGGTTCAAAAAACACACACTTTTCGTCCCTACGATGATGCAAATTGTTCTGGTTGCATAGGATACCTATAATGAGGGAAAGAAAACTCACAAAAGGAACATTTCAAGCACCTTATTGTACGTGTGGCCGCACAAGCACAATGATCGTGAGGGTCTGCAGTGGGTGTCCATGATCTGTCTTGTTTTTCTAGGTTTATCAATAGATTTGCTTCAAATTTCAGATGTGTCCCCACCTCTCCCAAAATCTTGACTGTGTGTGTGTGTGTCATTATGATAATGAGATTGGTCCCCATCATGTATAAGGTCCCCATGTATGTTGTATTTTATCAGAGTAGGTGTGTTTATGTAAATGAGGTCCCCACTCATCACAATATCTTGACGTATTTTGCTGGTCCCCAAATGTGGCTGTAAATTCAGGTCAGGAAACTTTTTGCGAGTGTATCACTAATTTGAGGTGACCTGTCTGTTTGATCATTTTAAACAAACATGCCTGATTTTTTTCAGGCCTGTAGCACCTCTGGAAACAGTGGTTCCCATATAGCACCTATTTTGACAGGTGTCCCCACTAAGTAATAAAAACCAGTATGTGTGTGTGTGTGTGTGTTTTGTTAACAGAATCAGCCAAAAGGCAGGGAGCCACTGTTATAGAGGCTGAACATTCTATCAAAAACTGGCTCAAATATAGTTGTGACCGGAGTGGAGGGAGAAAAGAGAGAGCTGCTCAAAAAGGTATGCTTAATGATCTAATGAAAAAAACACTGTTACATTTGTCTGATTCTAAATGGTGTTCATCACAAATATTGATTGATATATTGACACACAAACAGTGACTTCCATAATTATTGACAACCCTGGAAAAGACCTTGCACCTTGTGGTCAGGAGGTCTACCTATTGCCTTGTCTCTTGCCCTCAGCAGCCTGTGTGTGTAATATTTCATAAAACACATGCCACAATTATTAGCAAATATTTGTAAAAATGGTCTGGATTAGGCTTTATGCATGCATGAGGTATAGCAAGTATACAGTGTGATCACCAATTAAATTCTATCTCCTGTTAAACTCACTGGTTTGTTTCTGCAAAGGCAAATGATACCATCCCATTCTTATTATGTTCCTATTCCTCACCACAGTAGTTAAACAACATGGGGTTACAAGTGATTGTAGGTGAAATTACTGTCCACTTTTTTTTTTTTACAGAAAAACAGAAATCATTGCCTCACCCCATCTCTTTGAGCAGCTCTGACAGTGAATGTAAGTTTTTCATGCAATTTGTCTCTCCTGATATATTTGGTCATTTTGCCGGTCAGCTTGTTTTGTTTGTTTGTTTATTTATTCTTTGTTTTATTATTTTTTTCCAGGAGAATGCTACAAGAAGTCAGAACTGGGAGTACACTACATACATTCAACTCATTAGATTATCACATATTACACAATAAATAATTATGTTCTAATTAATACTGCAGTGTTTGTTGTTAATGTATCTAAATGCTACGTTTAGGCTAATTTCAAATACATATTGAACAGGTTGGTAAAGCAAATTTGCTGCTGGCAGGTCTGCTGATCATCTCACAAAATGTTTGTCCAGGGTGGTCCAAGTATCAGTTGGTAGAAATGTTTAGGTTTGAAACCAATTTATCCAACGTTGGCCCAACCATATCTATATAATACCCTGTCAACCTGCTGCCGACCTAAACTCAACTTATCCAACGTTGGCCCAACCATATCTTCATAATACCCTTCCAATCTTCTGCCAACCAAAAAAACTAATTATCCAAGGTTGCGCCAACGTTGGCCCAACCATATCTTCATAATACCATTCCAACCTTCTGCCAACCAAAAAACAACTTATACAACGTTGGGCCAACGTTGGCCCAACCATATTTTCATAATACCATTCCAACCTCCTGCCAACCAAAACCCAACCTATCCAACGTTGGGCCAACGTTGGCCCACCGGACAAAATTACGTTGGCCCAACGTCAGCGCCCAACGTTGGCCCAACACAACTTCTGACGTTGGCCCAACTGCTGGTGGTGGTGTAAGCCAGATCATCTTCCTGGAGAAGCCATCTAGGCAGCCATTGACACACATGCCATATGGCTTCAGTTTGTCATAACTGTCCAAATGCCAAATGAAATTTTGGCAAAATAATGGCGACGCCGGAGACGTCCCGCATGCCTTTGCCTGACACCCCTTGGATCCAGCTCCCTCAGGACCAACCGCACGTCCTCCTTCCTCAAAAAAAGAAACAAGTTTTGTATATGTTCATGAATGAACTTTTTTTTTTTCAGGCTGTCTTGCAGTTGTTTTTTCTTTCTCTGTGGCGAAGATGAAGCAAAGAGGATCCATGAAACAACCCTCTTTACAACACATGACCTGATTGCGCAGTCCTAACTGGCCAGAGACCCAACTCGGAGCGTCCGCATCCCGACCGGTATGTGTACGTTGTTTTCATTGAGGCTACGTTTCTAAAACGAAGCTCATATTTTATGAATTGTAAATTAGTCACACCTCTGTGTATCATAATCAATCAAAATATGGATGTTTTAATGGTTTGGGTATGATTTCAGAACTTTTGTGCATCATTATGTGGAAAATATGCTCTCTGAACGTCAGTTTCTGAAGATGTCTTGTAGATCAAAATTCCCACATGTATATTTCATATCAAAACACTTGCATATATCATATATTAGCACAATATAGATGTTGGGAGGTGTGTGTTTTGATTCGTGACCTTTTGTGCATCCAAAACTGTCAGAAAAGTCAGCCGATAGCTGTCAGGATGGTACTTTGCAAGGCTGTCGCTTAGGTCAAAACTGTCCAGCAGGGTGATGTCATGAAAATCATGTATATTTCTTATCAAAACACTTGCATATATCATATATTAGCACAATATAGATGTTTAGAGGTGTGTGTTTTGATTCAGGACCTTTTTTGCATCCAAAACTGTCAGAAAAGTCAGCCGATAGCTGTCTGGATGGTACTTTGCAAGGCTGTCGCTTAGGTCAAAACTACCAAGGCAGGTAAGATCGGTGAACTTGAGCTTATGTCAGTACAGCAGACCTCTGTGTACCATAATCAATCAAAATATGGATGATTTAATGGTTTGTGTATGATTTCAGAACTTTTGTGTATCAACTTACTTGGAAAATATGCTCTCTGAACGTCCGTTTCTGAAGATGTCTTGTAGATCAAAATTCCCACAGCACGTAAGATCAATGAAATTGAGTTTATTTCAGTACAGCACACCTCTGTGTATCATATTCAATCAACATATGGATGATTTAATGGTTTGGGTATGATTTAAGAACTTTTGTGCATCATTATGTGGAAAATATGCTCTCTGAACGTCAGTTTCTGAAGATGTCTTGTAGATCAACATTGCCACAGCACGTAAGATCAATGGAATTGAGTTTATTTCAGCACAGCACACCTCTGTGTATCACAATCAATCAAAAATATAAAGCACACAATTTGTTTTCTTTTATATCTTTATTTTTTATCTTTATCTTCTATTCTTCCTCTTCTTCTTCTTCTTGCACCTACCAGAAAAGACAGAAAGTAAACACAAAGTTATTGAAAAGGTAAAGATAATGGAATTGACTAGTGTGGGTGTGTTGGTGTGTGTGTGTGTGTGTGTGTGTGTTGGTGTGTGTGTGTGTGTGTGTGCCAATTACATGAACCTTTGTGTGTGTGTGTGTGTGTGTGCCAATTACATGAACCTTTGTGTGTGCGCATGTGTTGAAAGTGAGTTGGGAGTGAGTCACCTCCTCGGGCCCTTGGTTTCCAGGCTGGAGATTGTAAAAGGCATTGTATGCCTCTGCAATTGCCTGGAGGGCATGTATGTCCAAATCCTTCCTTTGAGGATTTTTCCCTTAGGTCACATAAAGACAATAGTTAATATGTACAGTAGTTCTCAACCTGATTTCCATGATATGATAAAACTATTAAATATGTGCAGAAATTTGGCAATACCATTCCTCGTGCACTAGCCTGGTCGTACCAAACTCTCGTACTAATATTGCACAGAGGGTCTGGACCTACTCCATTCAGAATCGATTTCAGGCAGGAGGCATGAACTCTGTTGAAGTTTGAAACGATTGGGCCTGATTTTACCCAATCGCTAACGTTTGGTCATGACTGCTATAGAGACAACACGGTCTCACACCCAACTCGTCGAACGAGGACGCATGGGCACCTTCGGCTTCCGATATTGACGCCAGGTGACTTGACCATGCGTCCTCGTTCAACGAGTTGCTTGCAGCTTTATTTGCAAAACATTTTACGTTGAATTGTCCAATGTCACAGCAGCAATTTTATTACAGCACATTTGACAGTTATTCAACTGTTTACCATCATTCGGTGAGACGAATGGCAGCCCTTGTGGCCACCATGGAGGTCTGTTCTGGGGGAGGTACCGGACAGTTTTTACCATCTTCTTTACTGTCAAGGGGGAAAAGATATTTAAATTCATAAAAACAGCTTTCATCAAATAATCTAAAAAAAAAGATATGGGAACCGGTAAATGGACTGCATTTATATATATTTTATAATGATTTAGTTAAATGCTTATCAACATGTGTCAAGAAAAGAAAAACACCATCTTACTTACAGTACTCCTTGGTGACGACACCCAGAGCAGCCCTCAACATAGTGGTCTCCATCAGAGGGTCTACATACTGACAGTTGTGACCCCGGGCCCCATCTTCCGGTTCTTAACAATAATAATAAAAAGCTTGATATTGTAACATCTACCAAAATATAACAACCTCGTAGATAAATAATGAATGGAACCCATTACATAAATACCTGACACTGGACCTATCGCGGTCGGTTTGTTGTCCATGTGGTGTTTTACGAGGTTTTCCACTACCTCTGGGGTGAAATACGATTTCATGTATTCTGGACCTGCAAACAAACATAATCAAGGCATGACTAGCTACTGCTACAAAATGAACTTGGGAAACAAAATGCCAAATACATACAATTACAAAATATTTTAAAAAATATTAAAAATGTAAAAAAATTAAAGGGATAAAAAGAATGATGCCAGATGGGGGCACACAACTACTTACATAGGGCCATATTTATATATTTTCCCATATGCCATCTCATTGATCGACAGCGCTTTATTTCAGAAATAAAGCTTTATGTAAAAGGTGTGATTTATTTTAAATGGAATCCAATCCTTCTGAAATCCATTAAACTCAAAGTGAGTTGTGAAATTAACTATTATTTGAACTTATGTTTTTTTTGGTTATTCTGCTTGAAGGTTGTAACTGGACGTCATGAATACGCACAGACTGAAAAGTGCATAACTGCACAATTTTTTTTAACCTGTTCACAACATGACCAAGAGAGCATTGTGTGGGTACCACTGGGTGGGAATGACGGGACTGCTTTTTAACTGCTTTTCATAGCTTCAAACATTTAATATACCTACCTTTATGGGGACAGAGTAGTCTGGCTATCACCATACTAAGCACAATCTTTTAAGAGAGCGATATATTTCTACTGCACAAGAGGCGTGATCAATGGGCATAGTTTGCTGTACACTTGGATAGTCATGGATAGTTGGATAGTCTTGGATAGTCTTTGATAGATCCGGGTGCGTCTTTTGGAAAAGCTAGTTCGTGATTGGACCAAAAGGTTGTGGACAGGAAGCAGGAAAGATAGATGCACAGGTTTCCAGCATAAGCTGCCGGGCGAAAACCAAATTCGCCGGCAGGTCAGGCAGGGTTCACTCAGCCTAGGAACAGAGTGGACTGAGGGTGAGTCAACAGAACATCAATAGAACATCAGAACAACAGGACAGTAACACAGAACTGGAACAACATTGAACTCATCAGTTATGAACAAAAGTTTTGTAACTCTTTGATGACTTTGCACTCTGATCAGGTTTGGTAGTGATACATGATGTGTGTGTGTGTGTGTGTGGTATTGGTACTGGTATAGAATGGGTTTGCAATGGGTTTGCCTTCTAGAATACATAACCATCAAAAAGTGACAAACAAGTTATGACAAGTGAACTGCACTGATTTAACTGATATATTGAACCATATTGTTTCTTTGACTCCAGCAGAGATGTACCAAACCATTGACTCAATTTGCTCAATTTCTTTCCAACACACAAGGCAAAAGACTTTGTGTTTCCAATTTAACTAAATTAAACTCACAGATGCCTGTGCATATGTATTAGTCACATGCACATCATGCCTGATCTTGAGATTCATACCTTCCAAATAAATCATGGATTAGAATTTTACATCTGAATGGTGGATTTAGATTCAGGATTTAGATGGGTTCACAATGAGAACTATATTTTCATTAGTGTATAACCACAGGAAAAATAATAATAATAATAATAAAAACACTAATATGACGTTCACTTCAGCTTCTACTATGGATGAGAGATCAAAATGTTCAAACAGGAAAAGCAATAGGGGAAATAGTTCACAGAAAATTTAGATCTGGCAATGCCCTGTGTATATGATAATTTACTTTGTAGTGTACTAGTGTAGTAACTGGGTGATTCACACAAAATTCAAATTTAGAAGGTGTCCAGCTCCAGAATGAAAAAAAATGCCCTTGAAGTCAAATTTCTTTTTGATTAGATTAAGGTCTAAACTTACTATAAGTCCATACACACATACCAATATACTAATCACATGTTTATAGTTATTATTTTTTGTATGTTTAAATTATGAATATTTCTTTCTCAAAGGACCCAAATCCAATCATGGACATGTCACGGTAATAAGAAATTTCCCCTTAAATGCAGAACAATTGGTATCTATGATGTCATTTGAAATCAGTTATAAAATAATTCATGTTTATAACTGTATCTTTGTTATTTTGATAGCGGTTACTTCATGACAAAATGCTTCATGACGCCTCATAAATCTAATTATGCGAGAATCACCCAACTGTTCCTGTCACTTTAAATTGTCATTTGCACTTAATTTTTCAATATTTTAATGAGCATATGGTTTGTTTTTCTGCATGGAGATGGACTTGTCAACTACAAATCACTACCAGCAAAATTCAAACATGTTCTCCCGTTCTTTGCCTCTAACCACAACGACAGGGCAAAGGGTGTAGCTGCAAAGTCAGCCTTAGATGTTCTACACCATGTTGACATCTAGAGGAATGGTATTTTTGCAAAAGGAGGGAAAAATAACTTATTAATGATATTCTCCAAAGCTGTCACAACAGTTGGACATACAGTTGAGGCCAAAATTATTAGTGAAATCAGATATAATCCTTTATTCAGTCGCGAAAATTACCATTTCTAAAAATGTGCATATTTTATATTTATATTATATTATGTATACATAAATATATGCCCAAAATGTTTGACGGATAATTTTTTACTGAAATTTCAGGGGGCTAATAATACTTATTTTGGGACAAAATGAGGGACTACACTCTGCTTACCCTGTTTTGCACCTGAGTCCACTGCGCTCGATCATATCTCCTCTTCCTCTGAGCCTGGCTCCTGGGTCTATATTTTGTTTTACCTAAATAAAGTAAAAGGTATGCAACAGTAAACATCAGTAAAAGGATCTTTACCATTTACTTTACCGTTTTCTTTACCGATCTTTACCTTGGAAAGCTTAAACTGTAACGAGGTACATACATGATACGTTTCGAGGTCCAACTCATAGGCAAAACAATTCCATCTACCCACACCAGTGTTTCCCACATATAGACACATTTGTGGCGGTACGCCACAGATTCAGCACCGGCCGCCACATATTGCGTTTCGTTATTCTTTTATTTATTTATTTATTCTTATTTTGAAACGCTATTGAAAAACACGCAGCATTCGTAAAGCTGAATTTCCTTTCCCTGCGCTCCCTCTCTGTCACTCGCGCGTCTGTCTCTCATTCACACAGACACACGCACAGCCCCTACCCTCCGTGCACACCGCGGCTGTCTGTCTCCTTGAAAACTACGAGATCATACCTGGAAGCGTGGTCGGTGGTCGCACACCTGACGCTGCTCGGGTAGAAGCATAAAGTTCTCCCGCAACTTTTGTAGTCTATACGTGCAACTTAATTACCAAACAGTAGAAGTAAACTCATTCTCCTTGGCCCGCTCTCGTGCGTGCTCAATGGACAGCCGCCCTCCACATGCACATTTAATCCAAATAAAACATTCACAATCGTGGACGTATTGACGCACAGAAGAAGACTAGCTAAATTACTGTTATATTCGGTTAGCATCATTAGTAGGCTATGATGCAGACATTTGCATTCAAGTTGATTGACCAACAATGTTTTTCAACTCCAAGACTTAAAAGGGTCTGTCTCAAGGAGAAAAAGTATTAGCTTACCTTGAAACTTAAACACATGTGGGGAAACTGAACAGTCCAACCAGTAGAGTATGATAAGCTTAGCCTGCTATGTTTACAATATTTTGAGGGTTCAACCAGACAGCTGAATTTAAGAAGTGGAGTTGTAATATGAATAGTAGGCTATAATCTGCATAAAGTTTGCTGTTATGAATATCAGAAATGTCAGTATAGGCCTATATAATGTAAATAATTACATAATGTGTGTGTGTTTCAAATCAAGACAAGCTTAACATCTTGGTAAAAAAAAAAAAAAAAAACATTATATGAAAGGAGAACGATAAAAAGGCAATGAAAAATATGGATGCGCACATGTCATTTAACATACATTAGGACATATCCCACCTTCCTGCAACCTTAAGACAACATAAATCTATGCATGACTCTATTCTACTAGTTGCTTAACGAGATACACATGTAATACGTTTCGAGGTCCCACTCATAGGCAAAACAATTCCACCTACCCAAACCATATATTTTCTGAAAGCTTATCAGTTTTAGATGTCATTTAACATACATTAGGACATATCCCACCTTCCTGCAACCTTAAGACAACATAAATCTATGCATGACTCTATTCTACTAGTTGCTTAACGAGATACACATGTAATACGTTTCGAGGTCCCACTCATAGGCAAAACAATTCCACCTACCCAAACCATATATTTTCTGAAAGCTTATCAGTTTTAGATGTCATTTAACATACATTAGGACATATCCCACCTTCCTGCAACCCTAGGACAACATAAATCTATGCATGACTCTATTCTACTAGTTGCTTAACGAGATACACATGTAATACGTTTCGAGGTCCAACTCATAGGCAAAACAATTCCACCTACCCAAACCATATATTTTCTGAAAGCTTATCAGTTTTAGATGTCATTTAACATACATTAGGACATATCCCACCTTCCTGCAACCTTAAAGGCCTATTCGGACGGGATTAGTTTTATGGGGTGACATCAGGTAAAGTAATAATTACCAGGTAATGTAGTCCCGTCCGGACGCGCCATGCCAGTAAACATAACGGAGTATGTCGGTGACATTTACAGACACTTTTACCTTCCGTAAAACGGTCCGGAGAAATTACCTTAGGTAATATTAATCCCGTGCGAACGCGACCCTCTGTAAAGATGTCTGTAATATTTCGTCACATCCTGATTGGAAAACAATTCCACCATAGTCTGAATGAAAACATGACATGCTGTGTAGCTCCTAATAGGACGTTAGCTAGTTTGCCTAATAGCTTGATATTGTTAGCCATTTCAAACTACTTATGGCATAACATAAAGCTAACGTTTGCTAGTTTAACCAACTTGTGTAGTCTTTAAAATCTGAAAATGCCGCACGTACCTGACGCAAAGTATCACGTGCACGGCGACGAAGATGTGACGGCAGAACGTAAACGTAGTTACTCCTCCCATGTCAGGTAAAATGACAGAGATGTCTAGTCCCGTCCGAATTGGACATTTATATTACAGAGGTCATATGATAAACCTGCATTACTGTACGTCCCCCCATAAAACTAATCCCGTCCGAATAGGCCTAAAGACAACATCAATCTATGCATGACTCTATTCTACTAGTTGCTTAACGAGATACACATGTAATACGGTTCGAGGTCCCACTCATAGGCAAAACAATTCCACCTACCCAAACCATATATTTTCTGAAAGCTTATCAGTTTTAGATGTCATTTAACATACATTAGGACATATCCCACCTTCCTGCAACCCTAGGACAACATAAATCTATGTATGACTCTATTCTACTAATTGCCTAACGAGGTACACATGTGACACATTTCGAGGTCCAACTCATAGGCAAAACAATTCCACCTACCCAAACCATATATTTTCTGAAAGCTTATCAGTTTTAGATGTCATTTAACATACATTAGGACATATCCCACCTTCCTGCAACCTTAAGATAACATAAATCTATGCATGACTTTATTCTACTAGTTGCTTAACGAGATACACATGTAATACGTTTCGAGGTCCCACTCATAGGCAAAACAATTCCACCTACCCAAACCAAATATTTTCTGAAAGCTTATCAGTTGTCCATGTCATTTAACATACATTAGGACATATCCCACCTTCCTGCAACCCCAGGACAACATAAATCTATGTATGACTCTATTCTACTAATTGCCTAACGAGGTACACATGTGACACATTTCGAGGTCCAACTCATAGGCAAAACAATTCCACCTACCCAAACCATATATTTTCTGAAAGCTTATCAGTTTTAGATGTCATTTAAAGCCTACCTTACACTGACAAGATTTGTGAAAGATTCTTGAAAGACTGTAGTCTTTTAACTAATGCCCCTCATTCAAGCTTTACTAAAAAGACTACAATCTTTCAAGAATCTTTCACAAATCTTGTCAGTGTAAGGTAGGCTTAACATACATTAGGACATATCCCACCTTCCTGCAACCTTAAGACAACATAAATCTATGCATGACTCTATTCTACTAGTTGCTTAAGGAGATACACATGACATATTTCGAGGTCCAACTCATAGGCAAAACAATTCCACCTACCCAAACCATATATTTTCTGAAAGCTTATCAGTTTTAGATGTCATTTAACATACATTAGGACAGTGTTTCTCAACCTTTTTTCAGTCGCGGCACCCTTTACACGATTGAAAAATCTCAAGGCACCCCAAACTTTTTTTAAACTCATAGGTGAACGCGCGCGCGCGCGCACACACACACACACACACACACACACACACACACACACACACACACAGGAGTGTGACTTACACTCAGTGAGAGACTTGGGCCTGCAAGGATGAATACAGCCGCTCTATTCTCGCAGGAATGGATGACAGACACACACGTAGCTCCTGGTCCACAGCTCTAGGGCGCTCTCTGTACTTGAATCTGAACGTGAGGTAGCATAATTGTCGTCATACTGACGTTTCTCGGGCCGTTTTCAGACAGACGTGTATTTTCGCAATGTTCTTTTCCTGCTGCTGACCGAGTCATTTGGCCGTAATGTTGGAACCACACCATATGAATGCAATCGCGGAAAAATTCTGCACTTGCCAGTGATGATCGAGAGAAGTATTACGTGTATAAAGCGCCCTAATGGCACTTAACAGTTTTGCATCTTTCTAACATGCTGCTGGTTAGCCTCCTCCATACTCCCGGTGTAAAAACAGTACACTTTTCCGCATGCACAGCAGACAGCACGGCCGCATTTGTCAATATCTGCCCAGCAAACCAAAGCCCTTGCTGACGGTCTCTACCTCCTTCACTGAATAACCACACAATGAAGAGGAGATGATGTTGAGGGCCCAGGTTCAGATATTATTTTCAAAAACCTGTCCATGTTGCTAATTAACCGCTACACAATAACGCTATGACTTGACAACTCATCTGATATCGCACGCTGTAAACAAAAGTAACCAATTTATAGACGTCATACAGGCTACGGATTGCAGCTTCAGGGTTAGAAAGAAATATCTATTTTCTCTGATGTGTGGCCGCAATTTACTTATCTACGTGATAAAGCTAGACTAGAGGAAAGATTCCAAAATTATGCTTTTTTTTAATTTTTATTTGATTAGCCTAGTGTCAGACACGTTTCTGCGACACCCCTGAGGAGGCCACAAGGCACCCCAGGGTGCCGCGGCACCCCGGTTGAGAAACACTGCATTAGGACATATCCCACCTTCCTGCAACCTTAAGACAACATAAATCTATGCATGACTCTATTCTACTAGTTGCTTAACGAGATACACATGTAATACGTTTCGAGGTCCCATTCATAGGCAAAACAATTCCACCTACCCAAACCATATATTTTCTGAAAGCTTATCAGTTGTCCATGTCATTTAACATACATTAGGACATATCCCACCTTCCTGCAACCCTAGGACAACATAAATCTATGTATGACTCTATTCTACTAATTGCCTAACGAGGTACACATGTGACACATTTCGAGGTCCAACTCATAGGCAAAACAATTCCACCTACCCAACCCATATGTTTTCTGAAAGCTTATCAGTTTTAGATGTCATTTGACATACATTAGGACATATCCCACCTTCCTGCAACCTTAAGACAACATAAATCTATGCATGACTCTATTCTACTAGTTGCTTAACGAGATACACATGTAATACGTTTCGAGGTCCAACTCATAGGCAAAACAATTCCACCTACCCAAACCATATATTTTCTGAAAGCTTATCAGTTTTAGATGTCATTTAACATACATTAGGACATATCCCACCTTCCTGCAACCTTAAGACAACATAAATCTATGCATGACTCTATTCTACTAGTTGCTTAACGAGATACACATGTAATACGTTTCGAGGTCCCACTCATAGGCAAAACAATTCCACCTACCCAACCCATATATTTTCTGAAAGCTTATCAGTTTTAGATGTCATTTAGTATACATTAGGACATATCCCACCTTCCTGCAACCCTAGGACAACATAAATCTATGTATGACTCTATTCTACTAATTGCCTAACGAGGTACACATGTGACACATTTCGAGGTCCAACTCATAGGCAAAACAATTCCACCTACCCAAACCATATATTTTCTGAAAGCTTATCAGTTTTAGATGTCATTTAACATACATTAGGACATATCCCACCTTCCTGCAACCTTAAGACAACATAAATCTATGCATGACTCTATTCTACTAGTTGCTTAACGAGATACACATGTAATACGTTTCGAGGTCCCACTCATAGGCAAAACAATTCCACCTACCCAAACCATATATTTTCTGAAAGCTTATCAGTTTTAGATGTCATTTAGTATACATTAGGACATATCCCACCTTCCTGCAACCCTAGGACAACATAAATCTATGTATGACTCTATTCTACTAATTGCCTAACGAGGTACACATGTGACACATTTCGAGGTCCAACTCATAGGCAAAACAATTCCACCTACCCAAACCATATATTTTCTGAAAGCTTATCAGTTTTAGATGTCATTTAACATACATTAGGACATATACCACCTTCCTGCAACCCTAGGACAACATAAATCTATGCATGACTCTATTCTACTAGTTGCTTAACGAGATACACATGTAATACGTTTCGAGGTCCAACTCATAGGCAAAACAATTCCACCTACCCAAACCATATATTTTCTGAAAGCTTATCAGTTTTAGATGTCATTTAACATACATTAGGACATATCCCACCTTCCTGCAACCCTAGGACAACATAAATCTATGTATGACTCTATTCTACTAATTGCCTAACGAGGTACACATGTGACACATTTCGAGGTCCAACTCATAGGCAAAACAATTCCACCTACCCAACCCATATGTTTTCTGAAAGCTTATCAGTTTTAGATGTCATTTGACATACATTAGGACATATCCCACCTTCCTGCAACCTTAAGACAACATAAATCTATGCATGACTCTATTTTACTAGTTGCTTAACGAGATACACATGTAATACGTTTCGAGGTCCAACTCATAGGCAAAACAATTCCACCTACCCAAACCATATATTTTCTGAAAGCTTATCAGTTTTAGATGTCATTTAACATACATTAGGACATATCCCACCTTCCTGCAACCTTAAGACAACATAAATCTATGCATGACTCTATTCTACTAGTTGCTTAACGAGATACACATGTAATACGTTTCGAGGTCCCACTCATAGGCAAAACAATTCCACCTACCCAAACTAGGGCTGCACAATATATCGAATTTTAATCACGATCACGATATTGGCTTCCCACGATCAAATTTGCGTGATCGAGCGATATTTAAAATGCGTCCTTCCGTCCATAGACCGCTGCACCGCGCAGTTTAGTTTCTAGATGTAGACATTAGTCACAGAGGATAAAGTAACGTGGTGAACATACCACAACAGGTAGCAGTCGCAGTGTTTCCCACACATAGACTAATTCGTGGCCGTGCGCCACAGATTCAACGCCGGCCACCACATACTGTATTGCGTTTCGTTATTCATTCAGGTAGTCGCAGTGTTTCCCACACATAGACTAATTCGTGGCCGTGCGCCACAGATTCAACGCCGGCCACCACATACTGTATTGCGTTTCGTTATTCATTTATTTTTTAAAGCTATTAAAAACACGCATCGTATTCGCTGCATTTCCCTCTCCCCCTTTCCTCCTTTCTCTATGTCACTCACGCGTCTCTCTCTCACACGTGCACACACACACACACCCTCCGTGCTCACCGCGTCTCCATTTAAACGAGATCATCCCTGGAAACTTTGCCTACTCAGGGACCAACTTTTAGAGAGTGCGACTGAAAAAAAAATCTATGTCGCAATGTTGCACCTGACGCTGCTCGGGTGAAAGCATAGGCTATATCTTTCGCAAGTTTGCATTGTAGACTATGCGTGCAACTTTACCAACAGTAGTTTTATAAAGTAAACCCCCTCGCCTTGGCCCGCTTTCTCTCGCTCTCCCTCTCCCTCTCGTGCGCACTCAATGGACACCCACCCCTCAACATGCACATTTAATCCAAATAAAACATTCACAATTGTGAAAGCAATGACGCATAGACTAATGACTAGCTAAATTACTTTTTAAATCCGTTTAGCATAAATAATTAGCATGCTGCACAGATTTGATTAAAACTCTTGCATCTCAATGCCAATGTTTTCCAACTCAAAAACTCAAAAGGGTCTGTCCCAAGGAGAACAAGTGTTAGCCTACCTTGAAACTTAAAGACACGTGGGGAAACTGAGCAGTCCAACCAGTAGACTAAGCTAGCCAACTATAGCTTATTTTGTTTACAATTACCGGTATTTGAGGCTTCAGCCAGACAGCTGAATTAAAGAGGTGGAGTTGTATATGAACAGGCTATAATAGGCTATAGGCTATAATCTGCATAAAGTGTGCCATTATGAATATCAGAAATGAAGGATTTTCTCTTTTTATATATCTTTTTATATATCTTATTATATAATATTATATAGATATAATATAATACTCTGGTGTTCCAAGGTAGGCTATTTAAAAATTATTTAATAAAATAAAATAAAAAATCCAAACACCGTTATAATAAGCCTATTACAATAAAATTTGTTTTGGTTGAAATCAACAAATAATCGTGATAATTAATCGTGATATCAATATTGCTCAAAATAATCGTGATTATCATTTTGGCCAATATCGTGCAGCCCTAACCCAAACCATATATTTTCTGAAAGCTTATCAGTTTTAGATGTCATTTAACATACATTAGGACATATCCCACCTTCCTGCAACACTAGGACAACATAAATCTATGTATGACTCTATTCTACTAATTGCCTAACGAGGTACACATGTGACACATTTCGAGGTCCAACTCATAGGCAAAACAATTCCACCTACCCAAACCATATATTTTCTGAAAGCTTATCAGTTTTAGATGTCATTTAACATACATTAGGACATATACCACCTTCCTGCAACCCTAGGACAACATAAATCTATGCATGACTCTATTCTACTAGTTGCTTAACGAGATACACATTTAATACGTTTCGAGGTCCCACTCATAGGCAAAACAATTCCACCTACCCAAACCATATATTTTCTGAAAGCTTATCAGTTTTAGATGTCATTTAACATACATTAGGACATATCCCACCTTCCTGCAACCTTAAGACAACATAAATCTATGCATGACTCTATTCTACTAGTTGCTTAACGAGATACACATGACACATTTCGAGGTCCAACTCATAGGCAAAACAATTCCACCTACCCAAACCATATATTTTCTGAAAGCTTATCAGTTTTAGATGTCATTTAACATACATTAGGACATATCCCACCTTCCTGCAACCTTAAGACAACATAAATCTATGCATGACTTTATTCTACTAGTTGCTTAACGAGATACACATGTAATACGTTTCGAGGTCCCACTCATAGGCAAAACAATTCCACCTACCCAAACCATATATTTTCTGAAAGCTTATCAGTTGTCCATGTCATTTAACATACATTAGGACATATCCCACCTTCCTGCAACCCTAGGACAACATAAATCTATGTATGACTCTATTCTACTAATTGCCTAACGAGGTACACATGTGACACATTTCGAGGTCCAACTCATAGGCAAAACAATTCCACCTACCCAAACCATATATTTTCTGAAAGCTTATCAGTTTTAGATGTCATTTAACATACATTAGGACATATCCCACCTTCCTGCAACCTTAAGACAACATAAATCTATGCATGACTCTATTCTACTAGTTGCTTAACGAGATACACATGTGACACATTTCGAGGTCCAACTCATAGGCAAAACAATTCCACCTACCCAAACCATATATTTTCTGAAAGCTTATCAGTTGTCCATGTCATTTAACATACATTAGGACATATCCCACCTTCCTGCAACCTTAAGACAACATAAATCTATGTATGACTCTATTCTACTAATTGCCTAACGAGGTACACATGTGACACATTTCGAGGTCCAACTCATAGGCAAAACAATTCCACCTACCCAACCCATATATTTTCTGAAAGCTTATCAGTTTTAGATGTCATTTGACATACATTAGGACATATCCCACCTTCCTGCAACCTTAGGACAACATAAATCTATGCATGACTGTATTCTGCATATTGTCCTACCGGCTTGAAGTTCGGCCTGAGGCATATCAATCTGGGCAACCTGGGCAACCTGCAAACCTGCATTATGGTAAATAAAAATGAGTTATTGTAGGACCTTTTATTGTCATTATTTAAGGTTAGGAGTTTACTATTGAATATCAGTAGATGTTACAACCCATTAACCCTATGAGCCCAAAGCTGTTTTAAGGGCATTTTCACTACCTCTAGTTAGAAGCATTTATCCTGGTCACTGTAAGTGCCATTCACACATGTTACATATTGTTTTTTTTTTCAGCACAGTCTAGGCTACCCAGATTTGCCACAATATCATGTATAAATACTTGCATTGATTTGATTTAGATTTTTAAATAATACAAATTTTAAAAGCATACTATACAAATTCTTACATTTTGACGATCTCACCACAGCTGACAGCTCGACATTTTACAGAAATATGTGGTGTGTGCCTTGCAGAAATAAATGGCCATTTCTGTTTAGTGATGAGAAATGACTTTTTGACACTTTTTACGCTCCATAATTGTGACACTAGCTGATCTGACCTGACTTGTTTGCGTGGTAGCACACATGACGTGCACAGATGATGATTCTCTATAATATTTTTTTACTGCATTGGAATGAACAAAGTAAAGGCAAAAAAGTGTTTGAATTGGATACTATACAGGAGTTTGCTAGGATCACAAAACCGTATTATGAACGTGACTTGCCATAGAGAAACACATGATAACGTTGGATTATGAACATACCGGTAGGCTATTATGCCACACAAAAAACATGGGGTAAGTGGAGCTAAATGAAGTTATTATTTTGCTTTCACTTCGTCTGTTTTATGGCCTAGAAGGTTGTATTTGGTATCTGTGGATAGCTCTAACTCTCCTCTTTCATCTGACATGCGTGCCATATCGTTCTGATAGCGGTTTCATGAGTAAATCAAACGAGAGTCATGTCAAATATTTAAATAAATCCGACAATATATTTTAATGAGTTTGGGTGTGTTTTTAATTGTTCTCATCAAAATGTAAATAGTGTTATTTTTTTGTTTTCTTCACGTAGTTTAGCTACTTGTAACCATGACATATAATTTATGCCCATCGATTGAAATATTTATGAGTTTTGAGGACTTTACAGCCCAAAACTCCTCAGCTCACCATAGGTCTCCATTCATTTACGGGGGAATGTTGCCCCTACCAATATGGCGGCCGTATTCCACGTTCGTTCTAATAGAACTCAACGGACAATGCGGTATCTACCTATATATATCTATGCCAAAGCCATCGATATTTCAAAGTTGCGACACTACCGTTGACTCCCGTGAACAAACAATGGCGGCACTTCCGGGAACTATTCCATTGAGAATGAATGAATATAATACGACTTTTCTACATGACTTATAGTCGTGTGCATAATAATGCATTTTCATTGAGTAATGTATATGTATGTGGAAATGCAGTTTATAGTAATTTTCATCGAGTATTCACCGTAAATATTAATGCGATCGCTGCTGTCAATCCCGTAGTAAACCAGGGACCGAGGGAACTACTGAGTCGACCCACTAACCACGTGACCGCTCTAATCTGGCTTTAACATGGAAGTCAACGGCTGTCGCAACTTTGAGATATCGATGGCTTTGATCTATGCTATACGTTAGACCGGCACATCCGGGAACTTGACTCGCGACGAACGTTCCCGCCCCTTTTTGGGGGAAACAAACTACGTCTCCCATTAACTCCAATGCAAATTAGGCTCAATAAACGTAATTCGTACCGAAATCGTAGGGGTAAATGATAACAGAAAACACAACGAATCAATAGGACCACTCAATATATTACCACTTTGTCGGTCGTTGACCGTGAAAAATACGTTCAAAAGCTTAATTCAATCAAAGTAAAAACATGTCCCTTCGGTCTCCCGAGTAGCCTGCTAGCAGTAGCAGTGGCCAGTGTCATACCCAGACATACTCTTATCTCATTGAATCTCCAGTTAAATAACTAAATTGTTTTCCTGTATTTTTGGCCTCTTATTTTAATTGTAATGTTGTGTAGTTGACTGACAGGCTTGGATGTAAAGTATGTTCGTTAGATAATTCCAACATATGATAATTTCTGTCATAGCCGATAGCCTAGCTGCTAGTGTTAGCCAAGTGTTAGCCTAGATTTCCGTTTTCGTTGGTCTGATTTATTTTTGGTGTAGCCTAATGTTAGGGGTTCTTAGCTTTGTGGTTGGTACACCCAACCACACAGCAACTTATCGGCATGTCTGTCTACCGCGACCACTGATCTATAAATAATAAGTTATTCGTTATAGATCAGTGACCGTGAACAACACCCATTCACTTTGGCTTGTTTCAGGCTTGTTCTGAGGGCTTGTTTCCCCAAAAAAGGGGCGTGGCGCAAACAACCTGCTCTGTGTGACGCGACGCCGGTCGAACGTATAGACCGGTTACAGCCCCCTAACAACCGTCGTCAAGAACGAACTCAGAGGACAAGCGAACTCAGAGCCGCACGGACACGCACGGTCTGTGCGGCACGGACAGCACAAAGCAAGCGTGCTGAACTTAGTTGATTAAACTCATCGACTGATCATACGGGTCTAGTGACCACTTTTGATCAGGTAGGCTAAAGTAAACACTATTCTAGGCTATGACTAATGGCTAATAGTGTTCTCATTTTAATCTAAACCAGTCCGATCCTATGCTCTACTGGGACGGGGAGCACTGTGCACACCGGACCCCACCCCCACCCCCCAAAAAAAACAGACTTGCATGCACGACCATCATAGCACCCACAATCATAAAGCGGTCAACCAAACAGCTGAGTGTGTAGGCCAGCAGAAACGACCAATTCAAAAATAATGTGACACGACATAAACAAGCAATCATGCCACAGCGGGCTATTGTAAAGTCCTCCTTATCTTACCTTAAACCTGAAGCGTCTGTGTTAGCACTTGTGGTGGATGCGCTAGCATCATTGCTATCAGCCTCAGTATTCTGCCCGAACATTAATCCAGAAATCGTAGGCTTATTTGAGATGTTTTGTATTATCTACCTTTCGTTTCGTTTGTGTTCTCTGTTTGTGTGTGGCTACCAGATTTGTATTTGGTATTGTATTATTTGATGAGGATTCATTAATAAACCACTGAGGCCAATTTCTCATGACCAACACTTTTCTAAATGTCATCACGAACTCATGTGTACACTCTAATATACAAGACTCATGTCCGAATGAGGACGCCACCAACAGGCAAGGAGTGTTTATTACAACTAACTACAATTTAGGCCTACATCTCTTCTTACAGTAAGATAGAGTTCTATCCTATCACTTAGGTTAGGTCCTATGTTATCGGAATAAACCAACCACTCAAATCGGAATTAAGTTTACCGTAAAACTCCAAACAATAGCCCGGGCTTTTATTTTGCCAAATCGCCAAAATGCACCGGCGTGTATTTGAGACAGGCGTCTATATGAGACAGGCGTTTAATTTAGTGGTGTTAGTTGAGTGTAGGTTTATTGTAGGATTAGAAATAACTACCCAACAGCATGAGCAGACAGAAAGCATGACAACAGGAGGTTACCACATTATAGTAGGGTAGGCTACTTTATTTAGCCTATAATTCGAATGTGTTTCACAAATCAGATCATATTAGAACTAGCCTACTATAATAGGCTATGTCTTAAATTATTGGCAGCTTAAAATAACGAAACGATGTGACAGCGGGCTGAACAATTCAAGTTACCATCGAGCCTGTGAACTTGTTGCCCCTGATAATACATCAACAATAAAGAATGAATGCTACCCTGTAAAACAACTGCAATCGTGTGATTAAAAATGATCCTATTAATCGCTATCACCGTGATCCTCAACTAGGCTACAAGTTGATTTGCGAATTCCTCCTCCTTGTCGCTCTCCTCCACTTGCCTGCCTTGCTTGCGAAGCTCCCGACCAGATGCGCAGGGCTCTCCCTCTTTGGAGACAGTTACAGCTCAGCCTTTACGCACCCTCTTTGGATCAACCGAGAAATATCTTGCCGCTGCTTCTCCCGAATTTTGTTAGGCAAATTTGACAACTGTCAGCTTAAATGTCATTTAAATCAAGTCTTTTTCTTTTCCGCCATGGTATTGAGAGAAACGTGGAGAAACGTGGAGAAACGAGAGAAAGTGAAACTAAACAAAGAAAGTTCTTGATAGAATATGTTGTCTAGTGCGCAAATTTAACAAAATGGCATTAATTAAATAATGCAGGACATAGGCCAATGTCGAAAAAAGTTAAGAATTTGGAACTCTATAGCTGGCTTTCACCTCCGCAGTCATGCAATTATACATTTAGTGTGCGCAATCTGTACCATCGATGATCACCACCACCAGACGATCTGACGGGTATAAGAAGAATAAATACAACTCGAAAAAAAAAAAAAACAGACCAGGCTTCTGTTGGAGACCGGCCTATAACCCCAAATCTGTAGTCACACCGGGCGTTTAAAAGAGACATGCGTCTATTTGGGACTCGGCTATTGTTTGAAGTTTTACGGTAATTCAGAATAATCATTTTCAAGCGGAATAAGCGTTTACATGGTCTCTTTTAAAGCGGAATGAACTTTTATTCCGATTTAACTTGGTTTTATTCGGAATTAAAGCTCTCATGTAAACGCAGCAAGTGTATGTTTAAAGCCTGAGAGAGAGAGAGAGAGAGAGAGAGCTGCTGCACCTGGACTGGCCACCTGGCGTAAGATTCTAATTGCTGCCGTGATGTCATAATGAGCAATGTTTAAGTCTATGGGGAAATAGCTCAATGTTAAATCTATGGGGAAATCGTTTTTTAATTCATAGTTTAAAAAGTATAAAAGTTACAAAGTTGAAAAATACAAAGCCCACATCGCATAAGTAAGACCTACGAGACAAAATTTGAATGGAGTTTCTACGTTAAGCGGTTGAAGCTGAATTGCGTGCGTTAGAGGAAGAAGAAGAAGAAGACAGAGGAAGAACAGTACAGTGCATTTTCATGCACTGTAACTAGAAATGCAATTCCAAGGAATTACCAGTGCATGAAAATGCAAAAATATATTGATAGATAATGTAGATATGGTTACTAAGGTGTAGCTAGGGTAAACATGGTGGTTGCATAGTTTAAAGACAGTTGATGTGTGAAGGTAGACAGTTTAAAGCTTAAACATTCCAGTTGTAACTTAACTAATGATTTCTAAAAGGTATGTTAAAATGTTATCTAACTATGTTAACAATGATAACCAGGTTGATTGGTTTACTTAGCTAATGATTTCTAACAGTTATGGTAAAAATGCTAACTATGTTAACAATGTTAACCAGGTTGATTAGCTAACCCAGCTAATGATTTCTATCAGTTATGCTAAAAATGCTAACTATGCTAACAATGCTAACTATGCAAACCAGGTTGATTAGCTAACTTAGCTAATGATTAGCTAACTTAGCTAATCATTTCTAACAGTTATGCTAACAATGCTAACTATGATAACAATGCTAACTATGTTAACAATGCTAACTAGGTTGATTAGCTAAGTTAGCTAATCATTTCTAGCAGCTATGCTAAAAATGCTAACTATGCTAACAATGCTAACCATGCTAACTAGGTTGATTAACTAACTTAGCTAATCATTTCTAGCAGCTATGCTAAAAATGCTAACTATGCTAACTAGCTAACTTACTACTGAGGACTTCTATTTTGAAACATTTGTTGATAGGGTATCCATGGCTAGCCTGGTCCTAACCATCCCATAATACTACCATTTCATTTCGTATTATGGTCTGGAATTTCTTTGCTCTGAAGCGCTTGCAGGAAGCGGGAAGTAACGCCCAGTTCTGGTTTGAATTGATTGGACAGCTCTCACCCAATCGGCGATAGTTACTCATAACAACATAGCGCAGGCGTTTAACGTCATCGTCACGAGCGCCCTCCCCCTTTCGCCCCCACCAACCCGTCTCTTCGTTTATTGGCTGCTTTCTGGAGGGGGGGCGTTCTGTTACAATTCTACCGAGCAGAATGCTCCACAGAGGAGCACGGCCAGACTCGTAGTGGAGGCAATCCTTGGCCGGAAGTACGTGGATGGCTCGCGAGGCTAATCCATGGCTGCCACTATCGGGAATAAAGAAGTTACTGTAGTAAAATCATGTTGGTTGCTATGGAAACGGTCATCAACGCTTAATTTTAATGGTTGCTATGTTGGTTGCTAGGTACATGGAGGTCTCATGTAGTTGACTGGAGGCATAGTTGATGATAACTGACAGTTGGAATGGTTGAACAGTTAAATAGTTGAGTAGTTTAAATGGTTAAATGATTTAATAGTGTATTATTGCAGTGAGGACTTTTATTTTGAAACAGTTGTGGAAAGAGGAAACAGTTAACAGGATATGTAGTCTTCACAGAGAGATTGTATGCTTAAAGCCTGAGAGAGAGAGAGAGCTGCTGCAGGTGGGGCTGGCCACCTGGCATAAGATTCTAATTGCTTAACGATCCGACTGTGATGTCATAGAGGCCAATGTTAAGTCTATGGGGAAATTTGTAATAGTTTTTAATTTATAGTTTAAAAAGTATAAAAGTTACAAAGTTGAAAAATACATAGCAGCATGCCCCTATTGAAGACCTACGTTGCGACGTTTGAATGAAGTTTCTAGGTTAAACGGTTCAAGCTGAATAGAAAAAAATAATTTGATCAGCGGAAGAAGCATAGGAAGAACAGTACAGTGCATTTTCATGCATTTTCATTTCATTATGCATTCATAGCGTTTCTGTTGCAATCAAAATCACTAGAAGCCAACAGTCTCACACCCAACTCGTCGAACGAGGAAGCATGCAGTCGTGAACGTCACTGCTGTTCATCTGTCAATCATCACGTAAAGCCCGCCCTGACAACGTGATTGGTCCGTAGCAGCTGAACGGAGCAGTGCCAGACCACTGATCTATAAAGAATATTCTTTATAGATCAGTGTGCCAGACCGAAGTTCCCTGCAGAAAAATAATGGAGGCGGGGCTAAACTTCGGTCTGGCATCCAGGCTAATTACAGGGTTCATACACATTTCCACCAGAGAATTTCCATGACTTTTCCATGATTTTTTCACAAATTTCCATGACTTTCTATTTCTCAAAACCTCACATCAACTAGTGCTACATTAATTATAGATATGATGCGTGAGATAACGGGATGGTTACCTAGAAGGAATGCTCTCAAAACGTACAAATTTGCCAATCGGTTGTGACGCAAGTGTGAGACATGACCTGCCCAAATGAGATACGTTTCTGAGTTGAATTGGATGAAGCAAATTTCCATGACTTTTCCAAAACCTTTGGGGTGTTTTTTGTTTTCCAAAACCTTTCCAGGCCTGGAAATTGGCATTTTCAAATTCCATAACTTTTCCAGGTTTTTTAAAAACGTATGAACCCTGTAATTAACTGTGGGATAAAGCAACGATAAAGCACATGGATTTGTTTACAAACTAGCGAAGCGGTTAGCATAAATTCAGCAGAACAAGGTGGATGTTACAAGGTAAGAGACCATTTAAAACCAGTTTCCTGTTTCTCACTTCTCTTACCAGGACGGTAAATCCCAATGTTGCAAGGTTGGTTTTCAGCCTGGGGATGCTAGGGGGAGCGGGGAAAGTCACCATTTCAACTGGAACAGATCATTTAATCATCCAGATGATTTCTAAACGGGTTTACTAAGTTGAAATAGTTGCCAAGTTCCCCTTTAAATGCTATTGTTCTCCTTTCAGATGAACACGTCAGAAAAGGACGTAGACAGGTAACGTCCAAATGACTTCTCTTCAGTTTTTCAAAACTCAGGGTCTCTCATTATGACACAGATTACATTGAAACACTTTATTACAGTGAACCAAGCCAAAGTTCAACAGGAACTGGTCCTCAGCTCACCGACAGCCTCCTATCTCCTGGGCAGACAAGCCCTCAAGAGGAAACATAGAAGGGAAGCAATGCCTTTGCCCATGAAGAGTATGGATCGATTTCTGTAGAGATGCATTTTTTCCGCCATTTTTGGAAATAAGTTCATTTTCCACCTCCCCTTGAGCAAAACCATTGATATTTTCCTTTTTCCCGTTCATCCAGCCATTCTGTGAGTCTGGCGATACAACTTTTAGCTTCAGCCTGCATAGATCATTGAAACGGATTAGACCAGTAGCATCTCGCCTGCTAGTATCATGTTTAAAAGTGACTAAGATTTCCGGTAATTTTCCCATTTAAAACGTGTCCCCTCTCAAGTTAGACAGTGCAATAAGACCAACTGAAAATGAAACCTGGCGTTTTTCTAGGCTGATTTGACATGGAACTACACTCTCATCTGGCGTAATAATCAAGGCAACTTGCAAACGTACCATGGCATGGGCGCAGTGATATCACGCAGCATCTGAAAATAGTCCCCATAGACAACAAGCAGTAGTAGTACCAGTAGTTTGCAAGTTGCCTTGATTATTACGGGAAAATTACCGGAAATCTTAGTCACTTTTAAACATGATGCTAGCAGGCGAGATGCTACTGGTCTAATCTGTTTCAATGATCTATGCAGGCTGAAGCTAAAAGTTGTATCGCCAGACTCACAGAATGGCTGGATGAACGGGAAAAAGGTAAATATCAATGGTTTTGCTCGAGGGGAGGTGGAAAATGAGCTTATTTCATAAAATGGCGGAATATCCCTTTAAGAAATCATGCTTACGGACATATGAATTCAAACAACAACAAAAGCCCCACTGTAAAAAGTCGGATATACACTGTCTGAAAACGGCTTAAGTGAATAACAAATAGTGTTGATGTGGATAAAGTGCTGAGTATCAGTATAAACTTAGCTTCATTTGAGACTGTTATTGCTTTAGGAAAGAAGTTATTCCTAAATCTACTCGTTCTTGTTTTTAGACATCTGTAACGTCTCCCGGAAGGTAAGAGTTTTGATTGGCCAGGGTGAGAACAGTCAAGTGTGATTTTGATGGCTTTAGAGAGCCGTCTTGAGTTGTCAAATGTTAAAGGGATATTCCGCCATTTGTGGAAATACGCTAATTTTCCACCTTCCCTCGAGCAAAACAATCGATATTTACCTTGTTCCCGTTCATCCAGCCATTCTGTGAGTCTGGCGATACAACTTTTAGCTTCAGCCTAGCATAGATCATTGAATCGGATTAGACCATTAGCTTCCCGCCTGCTAGCTTCATGTTTAAAAGTGACTAATATTTCTGGTAATTTTCCCATTTAAAACGTGTGTCCTCTCAAGTTAGAAAGTGCAATAAGACCAACTGAAAATGAAACCTGCCGTTTTTCTAGGCTGATTTGACATGGAACTACATTCTCATCTGGCGTAATAATCAAGGCAACTTGCAGCTACTGGCACTACTACTGCTTGATGTCTATGGGGACTATTTTCAGATGCTGCGTACGATATCACTGCGCCTATGGTACGTTTGCAAGTTGCCTTGATTATTACGCCAGATGAGAGTGTAGTTCCATGTCAAATCAGCCTAGAAAAACGCCAGGTTTCATTTTCAGTTGGTCTTATTGCACTTTCTAACTTGAGAGGAGACACGTTTTAAATGGGAAAATTACCAGAAATCTTAGTCACTTTTAAACATGAAGCTAGCAGGCGAGAAGCTAATGGTCTAATCCGATTCAGTGATCTATGCTAGGCTGAAGCTAAAAGTTGTATCGCCAGACTCACAGAATGGCTGGATGAACGGGAACAAGGTAAATATCGATTGTTTTGCTCGAGGGGAGGTGGAAAATGAGCGTATTTCCAAAAATGGCGGAATATCCCTTTAAGTTTATTTCTGTTACAGTGTAATTTTGACCACTGGACTACCTGCTTTCTGTGAAATACAATCAAACTAATTGCAGGCAGGTGCATAATCTGTTTTTCTAGAGACTTGCAATTTTGGATCATAGGCTTTGGGTAACCTGGAGTGGTGAGCAGCAGCAATTTTTCAAAATGTATTTATGCATAGGAGAGCGTTACAGCATGATGTCATACTGTACCGCTTTTTAATGATAAAGGAGGCTTAATCAGAGATGTTGTCTTGTTTTCTGCATTCACCAACGCCCACCACCACTGAAGATGTGACACTGTTACTTGAAAGAGCAAAATAATTTATTTGGCTTCAGCAGCCTCTTTCCATCAAAGGAATCGATACAAGTTTACTAATGCATACAGTATGTCAAACAGTAATGGGAGTCCTTGACATTTCTTTCAAGTATGATTTTAAACATGAACTTAATTTGTACAAAAACGATAAATCCTCGGCAGGAGCCCAAACTTTAAATGTACAGACTCACTGATCTAAACTTGAAAGTACATATGAACATGTAACCACATTAATCATACAAAACACCATCAGGGATGGAGGCTCCTGCATTCTAGTTCTCGGTCTCCTTCTCTGCTGGAGCCACCTTGGCTCTGTCTGATGTCAGGAAGGCCTTCACACTGCTGGTGGTTGGTGGAGTGACGTTGCGGAGCAGGAACCCGAGCAGCAGGAAGCCCCCCAGTGCAATGGCCGTCATGCAGCTGATGAGGTAAGCTGCCGGGAAGGCCAAGGGAGCCTTGTCCACATAGATCTGAGAGAACGTTGCAGAGCAGTGAGTCACAGAGTTCAAGGAAAAAGTGACAATGACTTTGGAACTGACACCACATTCCACAGTCTTGTCTACTTATTGTTTATTCATTTTCAGATTGTCCCCCATTTGTCTACGAAAGGGGCTACACATGCACGTTCACCATATTTCGTAAAAAGTTCAATCATATTCATTGTCATTAGAGGCACAATGAAACACAATGAATATACAGAACGCTGGACATTATGAGGAATGCCGCCACAGCGAACCGAACCCCGAGGCGCCAGCGGAGGGGTCTTGAATCGCCCTCAAGGGACTTATTTGCCCAATAATGACCGGCGTTCATTATCCCGCTTATTATACGGCTACTTGCCAAAACGAAAAATAAACGCTTTACAATTATTTACCGTTTCGTCAAGGCTTTTGCTAAGAAATAAATGGTTCACACAAGCAACACATGCTGAACTTGAATCACACATTCTTTAGAACACTCTTGATCAACCAACTGTTTTCACTTTTGACTGAAGTGCCATTGCAAGAAGAGACAGAACTGCTTGCGGAGTGTTATGAAAGGCGTTAGGTTTCAGCAGTCATTACATGATGCATATTTGACCATAGTACGTTTGGAAATCTCGTTCCAAATCAATGGAGCGTTTAACTAGCATTGGGAAGAGCCGTATAATAATAAGGAAATATAATGGAGATCAAAGAATGTCTGACCTGCACCTCCTCCACCAGGTCACAGAGCACGACTCCAGGTATGACGGCGATGCGGAAGTGAAAGAGTTCTGAGCCCTTGAGAACAAGAAACGCATGACACTCAATATAATCAATCATCTTGATCTGGCAGACCCTAAATTCAGACTTTAAAACACATATTACACCACTCAAACGTAATTTGAAAGTGATTGCAGTATCAGTTTTGGCCAAAATCCTACATATGGTTTGTTTAAAGATAAAAGTAGCTCCTAACGGTAACACTTTACATTACGGCTCGCTAATAAGGTGGTAATTGTATGGTAATTTCTATGTAATTTCATGGTAACAATCCCTTGTTACCACTTATTACAAGTAATTTCCATGCAGTTTATAGTGCAATTACTCTGCAGTTTCTAGGTAATAGCAATGCAAACAGCATTAATTAAGGTGGTAATTTCTATGGTATTTTTATGTAATTTCATGGTAATAATATTTTGTAGCCCCTTATTACTAGTCATTTCTATGCAATTTCCAGTGCAATTACTCTGCAGTTTCTAAGTAATAGTGATGCAAACAGCTTTCATTTTAAGTTTAATAAAATGGTAATGACTTAAAATGAATCTAGTTCTTGAAATGAAAGTCCAGGATTTACTTATTGTTTTTGTTTAATTACCTGAAAAACAAGGAGGTAATTTCCAGGAAAATACACAGCATCAGGGCCGTAAAATACACTATCACCTATTTCCACTCAGTTACTTAGTTATTACCATCTCTGATCTGAAATAGGTTACCGTGTACTGACATTCAACACACAACCACATGTTGAGCACAACCTTAACTTTGTTCTGCAAAAAAACATTGTTTTCACACATTTAACATGTTCTGCAATAGCCTAATAAAACAACATAATCAAATTCTGAAACAGTAGGCTAAATATTTTATTTGCAGTGCACCCTAAACCTACCAAAACATTCATACAGGTACAGAGGTGACGTGTTTGTTACAGATGAAAATATTATAATATTTTGTTGACTTCTTTGGGTCAGAAGCTCCTCTCGGAATAACGAAGTCGTCCTTCTCAAAATTATGACAGCAGACACGGTAATACCTGCGTGAAGCTGGCCCCCCATGTTATTCAAAAATGATTAAAAACACTGCTATTCGTTTGTGCTACGTTTGTGCCGGTTTGTGCCGTAAAAAATGTCGTTTGTGCCGTTAAGGGTTTTTAAGTAATTCAACTTTACATTTTCTGGCCAGTGACGTCACTCAGCCCCCCATACATGTCCAAATTTCCCCAAAATGGTCTCAATCGTTTGTGCTACGTTTGTGCTGGTTTGTGCCGTTAAAAGTAACATTTGTGTTGCTATGTTTTTTAAGCTATTCCACTTAATTTGTTACACGCGTTACGTCACCCAGCCCCCCATCAATGTCCAAATCTTCCAAAAATGGTCTCAATCGTTTGTGCTACATGTGTGCTGATTTGTGCCGTTAAAAGACACATTTGTGCTACTATGTTTTCCACGTTATTATGGTTTATTTATTACTCGCGTGACGTCACCAGCCCCCCATCAATGTCCAAAACTCCCAAAAATGATCTCAATCGTTTGTGCTGATTTGTGCCGTAAAAAAATAACATTTGTTCAGCTATGCTTTTTAAGTAATCACGATTTATTACAGGCGTGACGTCATTCAGTCCCATTCAGCGTCCAAATCTCCTCAAAATAGTTGCGCTCGTTTGTGCTACGTGCGTGCGGATCTATTTCATTAAATGTTTGTGTTGCCTACTATGTAGAGGTTAGCCAGGGGGCTTGTCCAGCAGTTTTAGCTTATGCTAGACATCACCCAGCCCCATCAATGTCCTTATCGATTTACGGTGCTACCCTCTTTACTTGGCTGTTTCTGCTACCCAGAATTTTATACACCAGTTGCTGGTGCGTAACGTCAGAATAGAGATCGCTAAGACATGTGACCAAAGTCATCAAAACACAAAGAATTATGGGTAGGTTTGGCTCGCCTGATGCCAGCCCATGTAAACTAGTGGGTCTGGGTCTATGATCTGGCATGATAATAATGAAAACTAAGCGTAAAAAAATTGTGTGAAAAACAGTTATAATCTCGCGCTTCCTTAGTGCTGCTATCCAAGCCATTCCTCGCCTTTTTGTCACCTCTGAAACATGACGTATACTATTATTTTTCCACGCTGGAAAACTATAAAAGATAAGCTTCATGTTACTCTATTGAATTTTATAACACAGCAGGTAAACGGCATTTCGACAACTGCACTTCGTTGTTCCCGCACGTCAGTAAAACAACTTAATTTTGGGCCACCTATTCCCAAAATGCGTTGCGTTTTATTTTTTACAGTCTATGGTTTTAAGTCACGTTCTCAATCTCTATTGCTGTAACCAGAATTAACTGGTGGCCTTGGAGACGACTTCAAGTAGCTGCCTAAATGCTGCTTGTGTGCGGGCAGTGCACAACGCTCTGTAATTTTGATGCATAGGCCAAACAAAAACTTTTGCTTATTTTAGAGAATATTGTAATATTTGTTTCGTGGTCGGAGGAGGAGTCAAATCACACACAGACAGGGAGTCACGTTTACAATTTATTTAAAGTTGACACACACAACCCAACCTCCCGAATGCACCCACCCTGCATTCATCCACACACAACCCACCTAAAACAGCCCTCTCTATGGCGGAGTTATGCTAGGGGAAGGGACTGGCCATTAACCCCGGCCTGGGGCTAACTATGCCCGCACACACACGCACAACACACACACACACACACACACACACACACACACACACACACACACACACACACACACACACACACACACACACACACACACACACACACACACACACACACACACACACACACAGGCCTGTTAGTTCGGGGAGTCCCAGTTGCCACAGCTAGCCCACAGAGTTCAGGTAATCCACAGTAGCGATAGAGTCCACAAGTAGCCACAGTTAGCTCACAGAGTTCAGGTAGCAGTAATCCACAGTAGCGATAGAGTCCACAAGTAGCCACAGTTAGCTCACAGAGTTCAGGTAGCAGTAATCCACAGTAGCGATAGCAATTCTGACGTTACGCACCAGCAACTGGTGTATAAAATTCTGGGCAGCAGAAACAGCCAAGTAAAGAGGGTAGCACCGTAAATCGATAAGGACATTGATGGGGCTGGGTGATGTCTAGCATAAGCTAAAACTGCTGGACAAGCCCCCTGGCTAACCTCTACATAGTAGGCAACACAAACATTTAATGAAATAGATCCGCACGCACGTAGCACAAACGAGCGCAACTATTTTGAGGAGATTTGGACGCTGAATGGGACTGAATGACGTCACGCCTGTAATAAAGCGAGGTTTTGCGCTGTTTTGAGCAATGTTAGTGGTTTAATTTTGAAAGCGTAGCCTATGGCTTTATGCCACTGTTAGCGATTTTGGGCTGTAGCTCATGCTAGTTCTGCAGGCTAGCCAACTGCGTGATCAACGAAAAATACTTCTTCCATGGCTTAGTAACATTTTCGGCGGATTTATAGGTTACTTTAAATGTTGTATGTTAAATGTTAACTTTCTTTTTTTGCAGAACAAAGTAATAAAGGTCGTACTCAACATGTGTTTGTGTGTTGAATGTCAGTAGGCTACAAAATAGCCTATTTCAGATCAGAGATGGTATAACTAAGTAATTGAGTGGAAATAGGTGATAATGTATTTTACGGCCCTGATGCTGTGTATTTTCCTGGTAATTATTTCCTTGTTTTTCAGGTAATTAAACAAAAACAACACTAAAAATGTCATAAGGATAATTGATGGGTTTATCAACACAGCTAGGTAATTAAATAGGAAGAGGCAATAGTGCATTTTACAGCTCCGATACCATATAGTTTCCATAAAATTACTTCACTTGTTCCAGTTTAGTTACAGGCACATAATGTCTTCTTTACCAGCTTACTACGACAATGACTTGGTTTGTCTCTTTCTTAGTAGGCTAATAACTAAGTAATTGGGTGGAAATAAGTGATAATGTATTTTACGGCCCTGATGCTGTGTATTTTCCTGGAAATTACCTCCTTGTTTGTCATGTAATTAAACAAAAACAATAAGTAAAGTTTCAAATAATTACCATTTTATTATACTTAAAATGAAAGCTGTTTGCATCGCTATTACCTAAAAACTGCATGGAAATAACTTGTAATAAGTGGCTACAAAGGATTATTCATAAAATGATATCAAAATACCATAGAAATTACCACCTTAATTAATGCTGTTTGCATTGCTATTACCTAGAAACAGCAGAGTGGGGGGGAAAATCAAGGCAAGGCATGTATGCACACCTTCTCCTGAAGAAGGGAAACATTTGTCTGTTTTGCTGCCAACAACACTGATTTTGCTGAGGACACAGTTGATGGCAAGGGCGCCCTTCATGGAACAGTCGTGGCAGTTTACGAAAGAACTGATGCTCCTGGTGAAATAGGCTACTGTAGTTCCCCCTCCTCTCACAATTAGTGACACTAAGAGTATGTCAGTCATAGCCTAGAAATCTAGATGCACCCTAGCAGCAGCAAATGTTGGTCATGGTAGTCGAGCAACTTTCCGTTGGCTTGCAAGCTGGAAAAATTAAACTTCTATTGGGCCAGGGCTGTACGCTAAGCTTTTTCACTAGGAGCACAGGTGCTCCTAAATGAAAAAGTTTAGGAGCACAGAAAAAAATTTAGGAGCACTATGAAATTTCCTTGAAAACCTTCTTGCCTTAAGCAGGATACAGATCATTCACAGCAGTGGCAATAGGGGTGTCACGATTCTCCAAATCCTCGATTCGATTCGATTTTCGATCTTTTTTTATTAATGCATTCCTTGTGTCATTATTATTATTATTATTATTATATTCATTTTTATTTTTTGCCCTCTTCCTATTCTGTTTCAGGGGGCTTTTATTTTGAAAGCAATTTTTATTTTGAAACCGTTCCATCCGTGAGGTTGTAAACAAAAAAAAAAGTCAAACATAGACATGTGAACATAGTGAAATGAAGCAACACAGAATGATACTTTGAATGTTTGTGCACACTCTGAAGACACTCTGAAGAGACCCAAGGTTAGTGTTAATGGAATAAGTACTTATCAATGTGCATTTTAAGCCTTAAAGTCATTTTGAACTGTAGGCTAACTAAATCGTTTTTTTACTTGCTAAGTTGAGAAGGCTAAATTGGTGTTAGGCCAACTGACGTGAATGAACGCAAAAATGCTTCCACACCCGTGATTTCAGAGTAACAAGAGGTTGATGTGCATTTTTTAACTGGCTGCAGCCTAAAATTAGAGGAGTGTTGATGCTGCACGTGTGTGGTTTTGCGTTTTGGGCATACATGCTGGACGTCACGTTGGGGGTGTGGCTGCATCGTCGATTCTACTTTTCAGTTCGAAGTTCGAGATTGAGATGTAATTTCGATCGATTTCGATTTAAAATCGAGATCGTGACACCCTTAAGTGGCAATCATAGTCTCTGCTCAAACCCTACACACACAGAAAATGGCTTGTCTTGTTTCTATTTCATATTTTGAATTCAGAATTTGTATACATTTTGTTATCAATTTATAGCATTTTAGGATCTGCATAATTACTTATAGCTTAAAATATTCAGTAAACTGAATACTTCATATTGATTACACTGTAATGATATTACAGGGGTGGTGTGTAGGTCTAATTGAGTGCCTGTCACTTTAAGATGTACGTGAACATAATTAGGTTTCATTCGGTTTTAGGAAAAGAGTCAAGCATAGTTCAAGGATACATCATGTTTTCATTAAATAACTTAAATGTTCAAAAAACGAACAAAGGTAAAGACAAATATTTCTGGTGTAATAGAAAAGATGAGTGTCCACTGTCCAGTAACGTTAACTTCTATGATTTAGGTAGCCTACCATGGCATGGGTGAGTTGTCACTTTTTCCTTAGTCATGTTTAATTGGCTGGGTGCTTAACTTACTCTACCATGACTCGTCTTGGAGTTTGGTAGGCTATATCTGTTATATCCAATGAGTGACAACCAGAGCTCAAAATAAAACGTTACGGTATTCTCCTGATAACGTTAGTGGAATGGAATTAATGTGAATGTAACCTCCATACAAAGACGCAGAGTGGCTATATGATGCGCACATTTGCAATGAAAATGTTCCGCCTTTTTAAAGCAGGTGTAGCCTACACCAAATCGTGGTTAAATCCATCATTAAGACAACAGAATCAGTCGGATTTCTCTCATAGAAGTCAACCAGGCCTATGTCAAATGCAGGCTGGGGTGAAGCTAACACGGTTTCCACACCGTGTTTATCAACCGTGATAATAATAATATTTGAAATGAACACGGTAATTGTAGGCTATATAGTCAACATTCTTATCATGGTTTGCCGTTTCAACGGTAGGCTAATCGCTACAAAGTCACCAACGGATAACGAACAGATTGAAGAAAAAGAAGAATGGTTTTGGAGTGACATTTCTTGCGTGTGTGAGAGACAGCGAGGTTGATGCTGAAAGCGTGAGTTTCCAGCCAGGAGCGTTAGAGTTGTCAACTATGAAATTTGTATACAGATGCGCGAAAATTGTACTAGCCTATACTTTGATCCACTTGGTGTGGATTTTTAGGAGGAAAATGCGAATAAAAGGGTTGAATTCAGTACTCGCACCTGTGCTCCCATTTCATATTTTCAATTAGCACTAATATTTATTTCCTCGCATTTGCGACGAGGTGCTCGCAGTGTACAGCCCTGTATTGGGCCAATCCCATTTTTATAGAGTTGGTGGGTGGGCTTAACATAATGATGACTGACCTGCGAGCTGCGACCATAAGTTGTGACTTAAGCGTGAATTCCCCGTCCTGCTACTTGAAAACAAGAAGATGATTGGATGTAGCACTATCCTATTGCGTGGAGAGGGAATTTGAAAGACAACTGTTTATTCAATCTTGATGTGGGTCTGGCTCGTCAGGCTATGTCAGTCACACCATGCCATGTAAAAATATTACATTGCAATCAGCCCAAACCAAAGCAAAATAAACCAGTGAAGCAGATTTCAGTAAACAAAGATGGTATCTCTGGAACCCATCAGCTGCGTCACCTAGGTTGGGTAGTTGCCTCTGCAGTATCCAGGTTGAAGTCAGAAGAGAGCACAAGTTATGTCCCATGTTAGGCTGGGCTAGCTGTACCGCTACTTCCCGAAGTGGCACGAGTGGTCAACCCTTCTGACTGATTATGCAGGCAAACAAACTACGTCGCCTGGCAGCTGGTGAAGAACATCCAACTGTTATCTCTTTTGACATGGCCCTCTACGAGAAGGCTGTTCAACTGTTAGATTCCAGACCTGATCTGAAAAAACTGTTGTTCCAAGGCTTGGGAAATTGCACACCACAATGGCTGCTCTGAGAGCTCTTGGGATTTCTATTAAAAATGCAGGTACTGTATAGATGATGCCTGGATAGAACCTGATGTCTTTGGTGCAGCAACAACGAGGCAAATCCTGAAGGGTACACACAACAAACGTTCTTTGCGTGGCCATTATTTACTCATATGTGGCTCTGTACGAATTGGTTCTGGAGGAATTCTTCATGGAGAACCCACAGCTGAGAGATGTTTGCTGGCAGGCAACAGAGCAAGTTGAACCGGCCTGCTCTGAGAAAGACAAATCTACCATGGTTGAGTGTACAATGCAGGCTAATAGTACATTCCTTGAAGCTTTGACTAATGCTGAATTTGTGAAATCATTAAATGAGTGGGAAGCAAACAAAGCTAAAAATGCAATGTTCAGATCCACCATGAATTACATCGAGTGGAGACAATTCTCTTCTAGGTGGCAGCTTCTCGCACTGCTGATCTTGCACTCCACCTTCAAGCTGCAGAAGGACTTAGCAAGCTTTTCTTCGCATTTGACAGAATCAGATACAACTTCCCCAAGCTCATCATATCCTCTGCTGCAGGACACTCAAATAGCAACATCCAATTGCACTTTGAAAGAAACAACCATAAAGAAGCAGATACCTTGATTCATCATACAGTTTTGGCATCAAATCCTGATGCAATGGTGATGTTCTTCTCTCCTGACTCTGATGTTCTATTATTGGTCATAGCAAACTAGAAGACTTGGTTGAAAGATACTTGTATTTCAATGACATCTGGGATTCTGCAAGTGGAACCAATTTGGACAGCTCTAGGTGTAAGATCATGCAAAGTCTTTACCGGCATTTCATGCATTCACAGTAGCAGCCAACACCAGGCGCTTTTCTGGAATAGAAAAGGCCACATGGTTCAACATCTACTTGAAAACAGATGATTGTGTCCTCAGTGCTCTACAGATACAAAAAAGTGAAAAGGATCAGCTATCTACTTTGGCGAAGTTTGTATGTGCTGCATACTTACCAAAGAAGGTTCATATTGAAGGTTCAGTGTTGTCGGAAGCAAAACAGACAAATGTTACCCTTCTTCAGGAAAGGGTGTGCATACATGCCTTGAAAGTGTTTTGTGTTTTCTACCACAGCATTGGCAAGAGCTGTTTCCAAACAATAGCCCTGCTTATTCATAAGACCCACCCGTTTTTTTTTAAAACTTGTATCATGGTAAACAGTCAATTCCACAGCCAGCAGCATTGAAAAGGTTCTTGATTGAGGAATACATAAATTAAGGCGTTTTCTGCCATTGTTTTTAAATACTTAATAGTTACTTTTTTATCAGGAACTATTAAGTATTTTAATAATAAAGGGCTAAAACCTTAATCCTCCATAAAGGATAGCTACTATTATATGTACATGTCAGGTTTGGAAGTTTGAAATTAACGCCTATTTCAGTATATTAAGCCTCATTTGCATATTCATTTGCATATTTAAACATTACATTTCAGAAAACTTGTAATAAAAAAAAATCTTGTCTTAATGTAAGTGAATAACTGGGGAAGTTTTGTGGTGATACATAAAAGTTTAAAATGTAACCCTATCTACCAGTATAGGATTATATAGGCGTTTTTAATGCAATAGTACACCATTTTCAAGACCCAAAATGACTGCTTTAATGACTTCTGAAAATTGTCAAACAAAGATTTCCTGATTCGTCAGGTTCTAAGGATTCCAGAAATATATAGTTTTCATAATAATTTCATAATGGAAACCTATTAGCATATCCTACTGAAGTAAGTATGACAAGATAGGCTATTGGAACAAATCAGAACCTATAAACTAGCCTACATTAAGCTTGCATTTGTAAAGTTGATCTGAAATGTTTAACCTGCAGCCTAAGCTACTTGAAGATTATTTTGCTTAACTAACAATGTTGTGAAAACAGTATTCATTCACATTGCTTGTTAAGCTGTGCCCTGTAGGAAGGAATATTCCAGATGAATAGAACGTTTCTTTGAAAGATTTCAGCATGCCAATCATCATTGCTTTTGTAGAATGGCACATGCCAGTTAAGGAGCAATTCATCTTTTATTTACATAGCCTTTGATATACTGATGAAGTTCTCTGTTAAAGTTGTCTGAATTCGCTCCACCGTTTACACCATAAATCTATCTATTAATGCAAGGAACGTCTGTCTGTGTGTCACTCTGTCTGTCTGCCTGTCTGTGTGTTCCACGCATAACTCTCAAACCACTCATCCAACTGACCTAAAATTTGACACATGTATTGCTAATGACATGCGTGAGTGCAGTGCAAAGTTTGGTCATGTTCGGACAAAAAATGACAAAGATATCGTTAAATTAAACAAAATACAACTCTGCCGCAATCCCACAATTCTACCGCTCTCTGCACTAGCCACTCCCCCTCACTCTCACTTACTCCAGCATAGAAACAAAAAAGCCCATTTCGCTGACAAACTCCGTGTTCATGGAAATTACGATGTCTCACGTAAACAACGGACCGTTTCAAGATTGTTCATGTTGGATAAACATGCTGAGTCCGACACACATGCACCCATGTTGGTAAGCAGGCTGTTAAAGTCACGTAACGTTGCATAGGCTACTCATCAACAACCGCGGTTGCCTTGCGCTTCATAGCACTGGCATGGCCATGGCATAGACGGGCCATGCATGCGGTTAGCTTTAGGCTATCATTTCCCAACAACAGCAAAACGCACGGGTATGTTATGTGTCTAATAGCCATTAGCTGCAACTCAAACGCCTTTCCCCTTCACTTTTTTATTACCTTGCAAAGAGTAAAAAGCTCTAACAGCACGGGCCTGATTCTCATCACCAATCTAACATGATCTACCTGCATCAACGTCATTGGGCAACACGTTTATTGGAAAACATTGTTTGCACGGGCACTGCACTAGTTGTTCAAAATGAATGAATTCTTCATCACAGAATGTCGTTGTAGCCTATGCTACGTCTATTTTTACATAGCTCAAGACGGCAACATAAGGTTAGCGGTCTTGTAGTGATAACGTTTGCAATATTAGAAGAAAACACGCTGCTACACTGCTGTACTAATTCACTCGTTTTGAATACAGTAATTGTCAAAGTTTAACTATACCAGCTGTGACACCCCTGTCCTCTGACGCACCTGCGCTTGCACACACTTTCACTTTAGAATGGCGTGACTGAGGGATGAGAACCGCGAACACAAGTTGCAAAATAAAAGCGTGTTTGTTTATTTTCGGAATAGACGCATATTTTCCCTTTGGGATCTGCAATAGCACGGTCTCTACCGAAATTAATTGACTACTTAGTTGTACTAAGACCTTGTGAATTATATCTATGGCTGTGGCTCTGTAGCGCAGAATCAACTTCACTGACAACTTCACTGACACTGCCGAAATGCGAGATCAAACGAAATGCGTAGTTTAGAGCATGAAATCGTACCAGCGTATTAGGAGGTCAAAATGCGTGCCCGCTACGCAAAATGCGTACATGTTGGCAGGTCTGCTTACCTTACTAAAAGTTGCTCTCAGCAGCTTTGTGAATAGGTTTAAAGAGAAAACTAGCTAAAAGCTTTTAGTGCCATTTAGGAGCAATATTAGCAATAAGATAAAAATGCTTCGTGAATATGGCCCCTGAGGTGTTAAATAGAGCCCTTATGGCAAAACGTCCTAATGTTACGACTGACATGCCCATTATTTTTCAAGAGTTTATCCTAAATCCTACTACTTTTAGCCTTAAAGGGTCACTGCACCCTAAAATAGGTTTTTTGAGCTGTTGATTGATTGAAAATACTTATAAGTGGTGAACTGTACTATTACCAGGGTATATTGACAAAAATCGTGTTTCTCGACAAAAGTAACATTTCATCTGATTTTGTATTGGAGATATTGCTCTCTCGCGCATACTACCGTTTGAAAACATGCCATGGCATGTTGGTCCAAAATACTATTGGAATGCTGACGTTGTCCTGCACTTCTAGTCCGACACTACGTCACCGGGTCGTTACAAATTAGGACTGAAACGCCCCAACACCTGCTGCTCTGATTAGCCTACCTGTGATAAGCCATGTCTGCAGCACTCATTCCCAGATTGACACGAAATCACCATGGTTTATTGGTTGCAGCAGTGCTGCACTCTCTCTCCAAATTTCAGAACGTCTCGCCCATTTTCAAAGCCGTTTTCAGAAATGTGAAGTGGGTGGAGTTATGGGGTGAAGTGACTCTTTAAGGTGTGTTGTGAGTATATGGGCTCTGAAATGCCCCATATTAAATGCAGAGACACCCTTACGTAACAGCTGATCTGCAGGCCCTCAGAGTTGTAGACTGTCTGATTGAGCTGACTGAAGTACTGCCTCATCTTCACCAGAGTCGGGGTTATGTGGGTCCCTGTTGGACACAATAATGATTAACAATGATTCCAGTAATACAGTGAAATACAGTAAATCAAGGTGAAAACAATTCTAAATTATACAAAATACGCTTAAAACTGAAGTTCAACAAGGTTTTGTACTGCAACTAATAAGAAGGATAACTGTAGGATTAGTAGGACTGTGCAATTAATCAGATTTAAATTTCTTTTCATCACGTAAGATCCACGGCACTGCTCTGAAAGACAGCTTTTTGCACAGCCCAGAGGTGGTGTGGAGAATGCACCAAAATCCACCTTACTGTGCATTCAGACCGAAACCGTCAAAAGCGTCAAAGTCACTGGTGAAGCTCATAGCTCGACGCTCAACCCAGTTCGTCGCCGAAAGCGTCAAAGCCATGACGGGAAACATTCGAAAAAACCACAAGCAGCAATCCTGCGAGATTGACATTCTGATTGGTTGACGCCGAACTGTGTCATACAGATGGTACGGGTTGAGAATGCCCCTTTCTTTGCCGCACATCGGGAATCCCGAAGGTTCGGGACTTTGTAATTAAAACTGCAACCGCAAGGGGGCAACATAAGACCGCCCTAATAACATGAAGGTTCAGCTCATGCCGGAAAACACGGAAAAACCCGAAGACACCGCGCTGGTGACAAGCGGAGAAAAGAGACATGACGCTCGGCATGTCAGAATGCAGTTGCAGAGTTTTCGAATGTTTTACAGCCTACCTCACAGCTCTCTCACGCGACGTAGCCTATAATTGCCTGTGCAGACTACACGATTTCAGCCCGATTTTGCCACGATTGTGTCGTGGCCGACAAATTTCCATTTTCGGGTCCGAATATTCAAAGTCGGAAACGACGTTCGAAGGTAACTCAGTCAGTCCAGCAGAGATGCCAGAGCAACGTTTTGGTCAATGGAGAGGGAGAGAAATGCTCCGCATATCCGTCTCATTTAATCCATCTCATTTAATCATTAAAATGAAGGTGATGACTGGCGAAATTAATCAAATGACGTTTCAATAAACCATTGTTGAAATTAATGAAAATGGTTTTAGAAAATCGCCTATAGGCCTATCAGAAGGAAATAGCCTTCAATTCAACCTGAAAGACTCGATAGGGAACCTTGGATGAATTAATTCATTCATTACGGTTACAAGATCGCATTTCCGTGAATAGGCTATTATTGTCAAGGCGAAGACGAAAGAGATGGACAAGATGGACATTTAGGCTACATTTATATGCTATAGGAATACTTAGAAATGTATAGGCTATTTTAAAACGGAGTTTCATGTTCATTTTAACACTAGAAGCGCCAAGCACCGGTCATTTGACCGCTGACGCGTATTACTAAAAGCGCCGTGTAGGTTTGACCTAGATATACCTAGAACGGCCGGGCTGCGGTCGTTTGACCGCAGTGATTACAAAAAAAAAAATCTTTTCACTCGATTAAATTCCAGGACCCTACGTTCACGACTTTTCCTAAATACGCGTGTTTTGTCACCCAGAATTTTTACATGACCAAAAGCACACCGGTACAAGCTAGTTTAGAGCTATTTTGCGCTCACTTATGTGACAACACTATGTTGTCTCGCGTTCGGCCATGTTTGTCCAGGCTGCTATTCTCTTTTCTCACAGCAGATGTCGCAAGGTTCTTGTCAGTCGGGCATGAGAATAATATTTTACCATAAAACATATAGTTTATTTTTGTGCAATATGTATTATATATGTGATTTATTTTAATAACTATTTTTCATTTACATGGCATAGTCTATGGAGGCGATTTACAGTGGTAAAATGCGAGTTTGTTTTGAAAACGTTGCGACGTTGTTGTTCTATTAGGCAGGCCTACGTGTGTAAAAAATATTTTCAGCTGAAATTCGTCAAAGCCTATTTATGTACGTAGGGCGCGTATGCCTACGTACATTCATAGTTGTATCTTATCTTCTATTTGTATTTATCTTCTATCTTTTAAAGCTCAGACTAATGTACTGTATAAGCATTTTCTTACATATTTGCTGGACAAGTAAATCTATTTCCAATTGGTGGTGGTACATTATTTCAGTGGCGCAACGTTAACTCTCTCGACTACTACGCAGGAGACCTGGGTTCACAGCTTGGCACGAGCGAAATAAAATAGATTATATTGACTGACTTCTCTGACCGTTTTTCAACGTCGACGAACAATTATTTTTTGTTAATGGTTTTTAATAACAAACTATCTGAAATAAACGGATGAATCACAATACTGTTTACCATTAACGAAAAATAATTTCGCCAGCCAATCATTTTCTGAGCCAAATTGAGCCGCCATCTGACAAACTTTGACTAAGCCAGTTAGACTTTTTGCATCTAAAAATAATTATATCATAGAGACACGCGAAAAATAAACGAGCCTAGAAACTAGAACTAGGCTACATGAGATTTTCCCACTGGACACACCACATCAGTATTGTGCTCGTTGCTACAGTACACAGGACTCACAGTGAGTTGACAACAAAAGGACATGGGGGGAAAGAAGCAAACAACGTAGCCTAATCTTGATCTCGCCTTACATACTTTCCTACGTAGGGCTAGTCAGACTTTTGTTAAATCTTCAGGGCCCGGTTGCACAAACACCAAAACCAAAGATTGATGATATGAACCAAATATTCTGGAACAGACGGATTTACAACATAGCGATAGGCTATTGGCTACTGCGACTTCCACCGTTTCCTTTCCAGAGAAAATTGCTGCGCTGTTCACAACGCATGCAGTCTACATTGAAGTGAAACGTGCAGAACGTTGTCCAAAACAATACAATAACATTGTGTGTTGAGATCTAGTACTATATAGACATCTGTAGACATGAAGTGGCAACTAAAGCCATTATCAGTCATGAAAACTTTGGCGGCTGCAGCCTCATTTAGGTTTTGGCTGAGCCAGCTAGCCAGCCAACTACTTCATCAGCCAGTCGTTATTCTCAAAGCAAATGGCTTCAGGGTCTATACATAACACACTATATCCATTGCAAACATAGCCTATTTGAAACCGATCATTCCCCCTCCCCCATACACTCGTCTAGGCTAGGCTACTACAGACATCACTGCGATATTGAGGACAATTAACTGCCTCCCCACCCCCACCGCCTCTCTCTGTCCCCTGCATATAGGCTAGGCTGTAGGCTGGCTGTTTAGGCAACTCGTGGAAGAATGCGCAATCATGTTTCATCGCATATGTCAGAATGTTCGAATTCGCCAGCGTGCGTGTAGTTGTGTGAATAGAAAATAATAGAATAGAATATAGCCTATATTTATTGATGCCTTGCTTAAAAGAACTTCCGCCATGAACAGGTCAGGGATCGAACCAGCAACCCTTTGGATATGAGGCCGAAGCTCTAACCAGTGGGCCACAGTTCTCCTCAATCATTTCTAAAAAATGTGTGCATCAATGCTGAACCTCGAATTCACAGACGTTAGCTTAAATTGTAGAAACAGGCCTATAGCTTTTTTTCAGCAGACATCGCAAACATACACATTCACAAAACGGAGAATATCTTTCTGCTCAGCATAGCTCTCTATCTCCCTCCCTCCGATGTAGCTAGACCCTATAAGATGCTTCTCCCTAAATTAATAAAAAATGTTTTAGAAAGTAGCCACGGTAGCCTGTAAAATGCGGCCTGAAATCCTGGCTACTGTGTAATTGAAACCAGACTGTTCTTTGTTCCATCTTATCATTTTCGGCGGCGCAAACATATAGCCTAGGCTACCTATTAAATGAATAGAAGTGAATTTGGGGAGTGAATTGGAACTAGCCACCCATTCACTTTTAGAGCATTTTAGTTGAAAGTCAAGTTTGCTTAAGGTTTGTTCAAGAACTCTTCCAGAGTTTTTACCTCAAACAACACAAATCAACACAAATAAATGAACAGATAACTCGAACGTGCTGTATGTCATAATGAAACAACCACAGACTATCAACAACACGGTCTGACACGAATGATACATGGCTTAGTGCAAACTGAATTTATGACCAAACGATTTGATTCGTGCACGAAGCGCCATCTAGCGATCATTTTGTGTAAGTAACAGCCTCCCAGTCTAAGGACTCAGCGGTCTTTTGACCGCCTCGCCGCGCTTTAAGTAGTTCACACCAGCACGGCGCTTCTAGTAGGTCGTCAAAGCGGTCAAATGACCGGGGCGCGGCGCTTCTAGGTATAAGTGGATCAGAACGGCGCGGCGCTTCTAGTGTTAACCGGCGACGCTGGGTAGGCTACATATAGCCTACCCAGCACTTGTTAACACAGATTTTGTCCCCACCACTTTTCACAACTGAAAATAAAATGTATTTAACAGAAATCTCTTTAATACATGCCTATGCTTGTCACTTTACTTATAACCGTAGGCTACATGCATGGAGAAGATCGCGCATTTTGTAACATTGTAACAATGGATGGTCAGATATGCGATAGGGCAGTGAGGGTGATTCATTGTAACCATCGACTAGTAGGCCTAGCTCCGCGAAATAAGTTTCTAGCAACTTATATAGATCTCGGTATGCATGTTCATGTTGATTCAGAGATAGGCATAGACTACCGTAGGCTACTGTGCGTCAAGCTATGAGCATTTTATCATGTGGTGAATTAATGACTAACGTCAGTTTAACATGTCAGAACTTTTGATCGGCGTTTCAAGTGCATGCCGCGGCGTGGATAAATAAACTCGACTGACTGAATCCCTTATATTTGTTGGCAAGTGTTAAAGTGTAGGCTAAGCGACAAGGTCTCAAGACTCGAGCTGTGGCGCGACTGGTTAAGGCATCTATACCGCACGCTGGCGGCCGCTGACTCCACGAACCTCTCCGGAACCCATCAAGACAAAAAAGCATTCTTTTATCAAAAAAATGAAAGATTTTCTCAGTTTTACGATTTTTTTTATCTTTGCGATGTCTGCTGAAAAGAAAAGTTAATATGTGAATTCGTGGTTCAGCGCACGCACACACACATTTTTACATTTACATAATTGTCGAGAGAGGGGGGGGGAGGGAGGCAGGCAGTCGTCCTCAATGTCGCATATACTGTAGGTAGGCTATAATGTCTAGTGAACTGGTTAGACGAGTGTGGGGGAGGGGGAATGATCACACAAGACAATTGCTCTTCATGCCATGGATAGTCTCACAGACGGCTGTCGATTTTTAAATGTAGCCTACTACATCACTTGCGAAATCGGACGTGGCACATAGCCTAATTATTAGGCTACTGGATTTAATATATAGCAAGTCCATAGACTTTGTTCATCCTATATTATATGCTTTTAAAATGAAATGTGCTGCGGGAAAGCATTGGGGAAGTCAGTGTAGGTTGTCCTGTAACAATTTGCCTCTTATTATAATCAAGAGTATACTGCCACTACGCACATAATAGCCTATAGCCTAAGGTTACGGGCGGATGCGAGCAACCCCATGCAAAAGAAGGCCTTAAGTTAACGGACAGAAGGCCTGTTTACATGTCAAACATGCATTAAATCTAAGAAACGAAAAACACAAATATCACACTGTATTGTGTCGCGAACAGTTAATGAGTTCGTGGCCACTAGTGCGCAACTGCATCGCGCAGTGAGCTGAAGGAGGACCGACACTTATTAACACAAAGCTTTGTAAAACACTAACAACCACCTCTCAAAGTTCATTGTCCATAAATCCAAACAATAAGTATAAAAATCCGACAATCCAAAACGATAACGAGATCTCCCAGAAACGAAAAAAGTTTGTTGAGTATAGCCTAGTCCTTCCAACAATCTCAGCTTTTGCGTTTGTTAGATAAAAGGCATCCTGTCCTGCTGTATTCCAATAAGAAAAAATCATCCACAAGGTAGGCTAAGGGTCACGGTAATGCAGCATGCAGGAATCTATATATACATATATATAACGCACAAAACTTTGTTAAGCCAGCTCCATTCATAACAATAGCTGCCGCGAGCTCTCCCCGGCCTCCATTTAAACTAAGGGCAAACCCATTAATTCGTTCTGGGCACGAATGAATGGGTTGGGAGCGTCGCCTGGCTGTGTCAGCAGACTGCAATACAGTCGGTCTCGAGGGGTTAAATAGCGCACGTTACTTGAATTTTAATCTGAAGAAGACCACACGGTCGAAACGTCATTCCTTTGTGCTAAAGAAAAGAAAATAAAATAAAGAAAGAAGGATTTCAAGTGTGCGAACCTTTTTCCATTTTTAATGATTTACTCTTGTTCTGCACCTTGACCGGGGATGTGCACAAACTTTTTTACTACACTTGAATTTTAAACCAGCTCTTCTCTTACCAGTAGCCTATATCCTATAGCCATACTTTAATAATCAGATGTTATGCTCATTTTGTAGGCTACACCTCACCGGCAAGCACGCACGCAAATGCTGGTTTTGCACATCTACAATATAGGCTAATTGGCCAGGCTATATATAATAGGCTTAGGACTGTATTTTGCCTTCGTGCAACTTTAGTTGTGCTCAATCTAAATAATAGTCAGTAAGGATAGGTCATATTACCAAATGGCGAACCTCGAACATTATTTAGGATATAGAGCCGTGTCCATTACGCACTACAGTTATTTTTTAGGCTATTGTTTTATTTGAGTGTTTTTGTCTACCATGGCAAACATAGTTGAAACGTTCGCTCTAAACTTATGTATTTCCAATCGGCTTTCACAATCAGCTACAGCTGCACCAATGATCACCATGAAAACTTGCAATGTCTATACAGAACTGCTTTCACTTCCCCGAGTCGCCAACGCAACATGCACAACAATATACCGATATTTAGCAAACACATGTATCTCCAGCTCTCAAAACCGATGAGGTCCAGATCTCAGTGGCCTCATAGCTGCCTACAGCCATGCATAAGCCTAATGATAGCCTAATAGTTATGACATTAATAGCCTATTAATGACCTCATGTCGGAATGGCACGTTGTTTGAAAAAAAAAAAAGTTAAATACCGCCAAAAGGGGATATGTCCGAATGAACAGCGGATACCAGCTGGGTTGTAAAACATTCGAAAACTCTGCAACTGCAATCTGACATGCCGAGCGTCTGTTCAATACGGAAGAAGACCAGTGGCGTAACAAGGCAGGTGCGGGCCCCGGTGCGATATGGCCAATCGGGCCCTATTACGAGAGTCATTGAAGAGAAATATAAGGATGTATTAGCTCTATTAGGCCTACATGCAATACACATTAAGGGTGACTTCAATTCTCTATGCAAAGGACCTCTGGAAACAAAGTAGTTTAGTAGTTACAGATATATAATGAAAAACACACGACTACATAGGACCATTACATTAAAAATATAAATATATTAATAGTCTGCAGGCCAGTGAAATCTAATATTACTGCATTAACATCAACTTGCATGGAATTATGGGACCACTCAATGCCCTTAAACTTCTTCAACCCTCTGCTGAAACTGCAAGCGTAGATTGCTTGCTTGTAAACTCGCACTGCACAGAAACAAAACTTAATTTATCCTAACTTATTCAACCGTGCAGAAACCAAATAAAATCATTAATATGCATACAATACCCAATAGCCTATGCGTGAATTAGGCTGTGAGAAAATCTTTGTTGTGCAAAATCGTCAACGATGCTCCCAATATTAATGCGCTGGCTCTCGTATTTTCAATGGACAAGATAGCTAACCCACTGAGCCTCTCCTGCCCCATGCTGCTCCTTAGGTATAAGTCTTAATAAATTTGAGTTTGGAAAAAGATCGCTCAGCTGTTGTCACAGTCACAGGCAATGTCAGAAACAACAGAGTAGTAGACACACTTCCCCGAATGTGGATGTTACACTGTCGTAAATAATCTACCACCAGCAGCATTTTGGCAAGTTGAAAAATAGATGTTAGTGTTAGTTCCCCTTGCTCCTTACACTCCTGCCGCTTCTTGCAGCCGCTTTTGTGTTTGAAGGGCATTTTGCTCGGAACGATGACTGAAATGTGCCGCCGCATTATCCATTCAAAAAATCGCAACAAATTATTAGCCTAGCCTACCCATAAATACTTGCTGTATATCAGTAGAAAGAAAGATACTCTGGCGAAACAGTATGACGACAAGGAAAGATGGAAATTTGATTTAGCCGTTTTTATTTGATAGTTTGATTCTTAATGGTGAGTTCTAAAAAAAAAAAAAAAAAAAAAGGCAGGGCGGGGGTAGCGATGGGCCCCGGGATGTCACGGGCCCTGGTGCGACTGCACCTGCTGCATCTACTATTGTTACGCCACTGAAGAAGACTTTAACTTATATTACTTAGCCTATATATTTCTTATAACGAAACGTGAAGAAAAAATACGAGGACTGACCATCTCGTTTCTCCGAGTTTCCCCCAAAACCATGGCGTCAAAGAGAAATAAATATGATTTGACATTTAAGCTGATTGTTGTCAAATTTGATGATTAAATGAGATTAAGGAGTCGACTATTGACGGATTTGCGGTTTTCATCATTAAATGCAGCTGAAATGCGGGTTGAAACTTTCTGCCACCTGGTGGTTGTTTGGGTACATTGCCTTAGCCTCGAAAAAAATCGGCTTGACAGCCTGCGGGATCTCTTCGGGAGTCCCGCGGGAAAAGGTGCATTCTCAACCCGTACCCACTGTAATATATATATATATATATATATATATATCAGAGGAGGCTCGTCCATTGAGGAAAGGGAGGACAATCCTCCCTAAACTTTTCAGGGAAATTAAATAATAAAATATACATATATTTAACCAACTTCTTAACTAAAACAACATAGAACTAACTGCTTTTCAAACGCAATGTTACTGAAATCAGTGAAATTTGTGAAAGCGACCCCTATCGCAATTGAAAATTACTGCACAGAGGATCTTCCTCCTCAAGACCCCCATTAGCACCCATTATAAACTCTCCAGACCCCCGCGGCTCGTGAATACCAGTCAAGTGAATGGCCAAAGGGAGGAAGATCCCCCACGTCAATGAACCAATCAGTGGAGCTCATGCTGCTAATATCCAATCAGAAATGCATGGTTAGATCATGATTGTACAACTGGTTTGGGGTCATCAAAGTAGAGCCTGAAGCTTTAGACCCCGTTTACATGACGACGCAGGGCGTTTCTGTCTTCACCGCTTTCACACCTTTAACGACACCGGTCAAAAAAACATTGGCGTTTACACACAGAGGTGAAAACTCCAAGTTGGCCAGAAGAAGCACGCCAGTGGGTGTTCCCGATCGTAGCTATGCAAATGCCCTACCTCGTCAATGAGTGCGCTCATTCTCATTCTCACACAACACGCCATACTTGACATTTATCACGCTTATTTTCCCCTTTCAGTATATATTATTATTTTCAGGATAATAAACTTTGGTCCTTGTCTTGCCTTGCCGTAGTTCGGCAACTCTGATTGACTGACCGCAATAACCAACCACGGAAGGCAAAACGCAATATAAACCAATCAGAAGCAACGTAAGGCGGGTCTTGGCGTTGAGCGCCGAGTACCACATTTAAACAGTCTCCTACTTGCTAGACAGTCACATTTTTTTTCGTCTGGCAGCCCTGATGTAAGATATGTCAAGCACATTCTACATCGTGGATGTTTGCACAACCATTGAGAGCTAATGCACAGTATTGCTTTTCAGTTTCTGTCTTGTAGGCCTAATGTTATTGTATGGCCCCCTAGAATAATATCGAATGTCTATCAGAACTGCCCGCCGCCAAACACCTGAAGCAACCATGTATTTCGCATGCACGGTTAATATAGGCGACGAACATTCACCTACATTATTTACTGAAATGTATATGCCAGCGTGCCACTAGCTATTGTGGTATCAGACACTACAAATAGTGTAGGCTATTTTATTTACTTGGGCTACGCAAAGCACAGGGCAGTCTGTGGGGCAGTGTATTTCGAGGCATTTGTGCATGAGATGTTTCGTTTGGATTATCAAGCATGTCGTTGAAAGTGTCGGGATTTCCACCAGCTGTTTGGGAGAGAATTCGTTGAACATGCTCTGTCTGTGCTGAATTAAATTGAATTATTTGCATCGCGGCCACAAGTAGCCTATAGGCTATAACTCCTGCGCAAACAAAATGTGTCCAGCACACGGGTCCGTGATCCAGCATTGTTGTTGTTCTGCCAAGTGTCTAGTCAGGTGAGGTCAAGCACAGGGGCTGGACTAGAGGTTCGAGGTGGGGCTATGTCGTCATAAAAACCCCAGATGTGCCTTCACACGGCAAAACAAAAACGGGGTTCTCAAAAACCTCCACCCTAGAAGCAGTTTTCAAAAACCATCGTTTTCAGCCGCCAAAACGTCGTCGTCGTGTAAACGAAAGGCCTAACTGATGAAAAAAAACACAGTTTTTGAAAAAAACGTTGTTGTGTAAACACCATCTTAGAAGTTTGACACTTCTACCCAGCTGCTCACAATACACGTTACCAATCGGCTGAAAACATTCTACTCAGAAACTCAAAATAAAATATTTTCTTTAATAAAATATAAAAATAAAAGTCCTAGCATAATTTCAGTGCATGCATTATGTTTCAGTAGAGGGGTATAAAACAGTAAAGGATGCTAAAAGTACTGGCAAGCTGCGGTACAAATAATTTTATTTATTAATTCCAGTTTACTTACTTTGACATTAAATCATATTCATAACCATAATGTGGGCTTAACAATTTCCCTCTCTGAAAGAACCCCATAACCCCCCCCCCCCCCCCCATCCCCATAACCCAGTCACTCCCTGAGACTGACATAAAAATTTTTAAGAAAAGAATCAAATTTGTTTGATATTTTGTATCTAAATACAAAATCTCAATCTGAATACATGAGTGTTGGGACGTGAACTTTTGTGGTGCTTGGAAACCTATAAAATTGCATATTAATAATATTGTCACTTGTGATTGTTCAATTCAATGTTACAATTTTACAATTACAATTAGGTGTTTTTCTAGCCTGATAAACCAGCCTAAATGGATTGGATGTCTAATTTAGTCTGGCCTCGATGAATGGATACAACGGAACATTGTTGATGAGCACAACCCGTTGTCTTTCAAACCGTGTCTGTGCCTATAGGCCAACGCTCCCTCAAAACCCCGCCCCAGAGCCCTCTGCCCCGCCCGCGTTGATTCAAAACACATCTCTGCGTTGTGATTAGTTTAGTTGCCATCTGCCAGATTCAGGGCAGTGTTTTCAAAATGTTCAATGGTCCGAGGCCAGACCCAAATGCAGGCAAAACATTTTGCCGTCCAGCAGTTGGCGCTGGTTTTCCAGGCTAGTGTTTTTCAGTAAAATGTGTGAAAAATGGCCGGAGTTCTCCTTTAATGCCTGGAGCAGAGCCTTTTGTCACTCATTACTGTCAAACAACTTAAAATTAACTCCTTTCAACAGGAAGCTTAATGTTAATGGTCATTTAACCTTTGACATGTGTCCTTTCAAGTGTAGGAAAAGGAACTTTTCACTTTCACCTGTGACAGCCCAGTTGGTTCGATTGTTGACCTCCGTCACCGTGACAAAATATGGGGAACGCAGTGGCTGGTTAGGCCGGTTGGTGCGTCTGAGGTACAGTGTGATGTTGAAGTTGGTCAGAGGATACATCTTTCTTAGCACCTAGCCAAGAGGGAGGATGTTTAGAGGTTAAAGTGTGACTCCAGCAAAAGTTGATCACAGGGTGTTTTTCTGCACGCAAAAACATCAAATCATCTGTGGAGACAGTATTTCGCTGACCAAGCACTACAGAGCTAGCACCGGCATAATAGAGCGAAAAAATTGCAAACAGTGGATTAGCTAAGGACAGTGAGCCAAGCTCTTTCAATATACAATTTTTTTTAACCAGTAATATTGATCAAAACAGCACCAAACCTCTTCAGTAGTCTGTTCTGGGTCCCTACACATAAAAAGAAGCACCAACAGTGTAGTTCGCGAACCCAGAGTTTATAACAGAAGACTATTAAGAACACTTACCAATTGTACCTCTGCCTGCTCCTCTCGAAGTAAAGTCTGTATGTGTCGGTAACATTTACATTACGGCTCGCTAATAAGGTGGTAATTGTATGGTAATTTCTATGCAATTTCATGGTAACAATTCCTTGTTACCACTTATAACCAGTAATTTCTATGCAATTTCTAGTGCAATTACTCTGCTGTTTCTAGGTAATAACAATGCAAACAGCATTAATTAAGGTGGTAATTTCTATGGTATTTTGATATAATTTTATGAATTATTCTTTGTAGCCACTTATTACAAGTTATTTCCATGCAGTTTCCAGTGCAATAACTCTGCAGTTTTTAGGTAATAGCGATGCAAACAGCTTTCATTTTAAGTATAATAAAATGGTAATTTTTTGAAACTTTACTTATTGTTTTTGTTTAATTACCTGACAAACAAGGAGGTAATTTCCAGGAAAATACACAGCATCAGGGCCGTAAAATACATTATCACTTATTTCCACCCAATTACTTAGTTATTAGCCTACTAAGAAAGAGACAACCCAAGTCATAGTAGTAAGCTGGTAAAGAAGACATTATGTGCCTGTAACTAAACTGGAACAAACTGAGTAATTTTATGAAAACTATATGGTATCAGAGCTGTAAAATGCACTATTGCCTCTTCCTAGTTAATTACTTAGCTGTGATGATAAACCCATCAATTATCCTTAACATTTTTAGTGTTGTTTTTGCTTAATTACCTGAAAAACAAGGAGGTAATTACCAGGAAAATACATAGCATCAGGGCCGTAAAATACATTATCACTTATTTCCACTCAATTACTTAGTTGTTACCATCTCTGATCTGAAATAGGCTATCATGTAGCTTACTGACATTCAACACACAAACACATGTTGAGTACGACCTTTATTACTTTGTTCTGCAAAACAAATTGTGAACATTTAACATAAAACATTTAAAGTATAAGTCCGCTGAAAATTGAACTAAGCCGTGGAAGAAGTATTTTTCGTTGATCACGCAGTAGCCTACAAAGCTAGCACGGGCAAGAGCTACAGCCCAAAGTCGCTAACAGTGGCATAGGCTACGCTTTCAAAATCGCATTTTTAAACCACTAACATATGACTAACATTGCTCAAAACAGTGCAAAACCTCGTCAGTGCTAACTCGAGGTGTCTACACATAAAACAAAGCACCAGTCAGTCTGTAAACTTTGGAATAGTCTGTACACACTTAGAAATCGTTCGAGACATACTGTAGTTGAAGACCGCAACTCCATCTGAAGCACAGAAATGTCACGAGAGTTCTCACACGGAAGCACGGGAGCTATTGCCGGAAGACATTAGGGCTATGTTGTTTTATTATCGCAGAACATGTAAAATGTGTGAAAACAATGTTTTTTGCCGAACAAAAGGTTGTGCTCAACATGTGGTTGTGTGTTGAATGCCAGTAGGCTACATGTAACCTATTTCAGATCAGAGATGGTAGCCTATAACTAAGTAATTGAGTGGAAATAAGTGAAGTGGCCCTGATGTATATTTTCCTAGAAATTATCTCCTTGTTTTTCAGGTAATTAAGCAAAAACAACACTAAAAATGTCATAAGGATAATTGATGGGTTTACCAACACAGCTAGGTGATTAACTAGGAAGAGGCAATAGTGTATTTTACAGCTCTGATACCAAATAGTTTCTATGAAATTACTTCATTTGTTCCAGTTTAGAGTTACAGGCTCATACTGTCTTCTTTACCAGCTTGCTACTACAATGACTTGGTTTATGTCTTTCTTGGTAATAACTAAGTAATTGAGTGGAAATAAGTGATAATGCATTTTACGGCCCTGATGCTGTGTATTTTCCCAGAAATTACCTCCTTGTTTGTCAGGTAATTAAACAATAACAATAAGTAAATCCTGGACTATCATTTCAAGAACTACATATTCATTTCGAATAATTACCATTTTATTAAACTTAAAATGAAAGCTGTTTGCATCACTAAGAAAGAGTAATTGCACTGGAAACTGCAAGGAAATTACTTGTAATAAGGGGCTACAAAAGATTATTACCATGAAATTACATAAAAATACCATAGAAATGACCACCTTAATTAATGCTGTTTGCATCACTATTACCTAGAAACTGCAGAGTAATTGCACTAGAAACTGCATGGAAATTACTTGTAATAAGTGGTAACAAGGAATTGTTACCATGAAATTACATAGAAATTACCATACAATTACCACCTTATTAGCGAGCCGTAATGTAAAGTGTTACCGAAGATTTCATCCAGAAAAAAATAGTATACTTTGTTGGCCGTTACCGTTAGCAGTTTGGCCGTTACCGTTAATAACAGACGGTAAAACGTTGGAATAGTTTGTATAAACGTTGAATCATTTCAAGACAGCCACCCTATCTGAAGCACCAAGTTTCCCCAGTGTGTCATTGTACTGTAGAGGTCAGTTCTTAATGTTCATATCCCTTCTGTCTGAGTCAGCCGAAACGCGTCGGACTACGTTTTTAATCAATGAATTGCCAAGTAGAATAAAGGCTTTTTAACATTTCTACTAGATGAGTGCCTTGGTATCTTTCAATTTTTTGGTCCCTTCTGTCTGAGTCAACTTCAGCTTTGGATTTGATATAAGTTTTGTTTTGTAGCCCAATCCTACTGTAGGTCTACTATCCCTTTCAAATTAGTTGAAGATTTTGTGATTTGATTATGATTATGATTATGATTTCTAGCTCTGATTTCAGATCTCTTTTCATGTTTTGTTAGAATAAATGTTCTTTTGAAAACATTGTCCCTGCATCCCCATTGCTCTCTGGTCCCTCACATGGTTGAAACTGCTATTTTGAAAGTGTTTCACTACCCGCCCTTACCTAATACACTGTTCATGATTTTGGGCTCTTCTATCACTAGCTCTGTAGTGCTTACGGCTTATTTTATGCATTTTCATGCAGAAAAACACTCTTTGGTCAATTTTCGCCAGAGTTACACTTTAAAGCTTTCAACATGGGGCTCACCGATGCTTCCGAAGTGGCCAGTCTTTACCATCACCTGCAGTGAGGTAGGAGTGGGAGCCACAGTGGGGCTTATTGCCACAGGACTCTAACTAACCTTTCATTTGTTCTCCAAGACGAAAAAGCCACACTCCTTTATGTATCTATTCAGAGTGTTAAGGGTTAAGGGTTAAACAACAACAAAACATTGTTCTGACTCACCCTCATCCTGCAGTCAGAGTTGATGGCGAGGGGAGAGACCCTGAGGCCATCGGTACAGCCACACTCCTCCGCAGATACCTTTCCAGCACACTGTTTATAGTGGCCAGAGGCCTACTCTCACACACACACACACACACACACACACACACATGCACACAGTGATTCAGATATAGCTAAACACAAACTCAAAAAGTTGCATACCTTCTGAGTTAACATCACAGAACATAGTAAAATGCTCTGTTCCATTCTATCACCCCTTTAAACTTTGCACATTTGCACATAGACTTGACATTTAAATGAGGGCTCTATGAGTACAATGCTTGTACGGTACCAACACCATATGCTATCATATAGACACAGACACACAGTCACAGGCAGACACAGATCCAGACACATGCGCACACGCACACACGCACACGCACACACACACACACACAAACACACACACACAAAAAAAAAAAATAACTTCAATTGACTTCTGACAGGCCTTTGTCCTGTGATACAGAAGTGACATCTCCCTCACCTTGGACACGGGGTAGTGCTGGCGTTGGTATTGCTGGCTGGGATCTGCATTGTAGATGTTCTCCGATGTTGGAATCAACACACCCAGCTGGGACGGAGGCCTATAATTCACCTGGGACACCCAGACACAAAATATACTTCACTACAACTATTCCTATTGGTGCAGGATACAACTATACACAGCTACCGGGTAGCAATCGCAAACTCGCTGCATGTTGAACCGCTTATCTGAAAAGACCGCAAAGCAATACCGATAAAAGAAGATGCCTGCTTGATAACCCCAGTGAAATACTGAAAGGTTCAGGCACCTCGCGGACAGACATCCTGACCTTTTCAAAGAATTCAAAGCCTAGCGAATGTGATTGAAAACACCATTACTGTACATGATCAACCCCAATCGTATCCACTTATAGAATATATGAAACGCGTGTGGTGTATTCTGTAATAGGAAAACTATTTTTTCCACACCGAATTTTGACGAGGCATAGCGACAACGTAATTAGGTAATTAACTGTCATAACACAATGACCACAGACTGGTTGCCTTAAAGAGACCCTATGCAACTTTTTAATAGTCATAAAATCGCTTAGAAATCGTTGTTTTGCTTGACTGACCAGTTTTATCGAAAACAGTCACATTTGCTCCCGCCCCTAGTGTCCCTATCTGATATTACAACCTTGCAACTTTCTGATAAACGATCGTCTGCTGTTTACATCTGGAAGTCAGAGACGCGAAAGGAACAAGAAGAACCACGCTTGCAATTTATATATTTATATATAGCCTATATATGTATAAATATACACGCTAAAGCTGTCGGGGAAGCTCTGCAGAGAAATATGCAAGCATAAAACGAGCGAAAACGAAAAACGAAACCGAAACCAGAGCTGAAATCGCCAATCCTGCATTATTCCTCTTTAACATAGCACATAATGAAAGTACTGGAGAGAATGGTCTTGGCCCATCTTAGACCACAGATGACCACCTACATCAGGGGTCGGCAACCTGCGGCTCTTTAGCGCCACCCTGGTGGCTCCCTGGAGCGTCTTCAAAAATGTATGAAAATGAATGGGGGGATTTTTGTTTGCTTGTTTTAAAGGGATAATCCGGAGTGAAATGCACTTTAGATCAATTTTTTGGACGTTTGGGAGTACGTACGTTGAGTTGACACCAAAATCATGTCATTCGGATGTATTTTGAGAAAGTTCGAGCTCACCGTTTTTAGCCAAAACTCGTTAGCCTGGAAGTGACTCGGGCATGTCCTTTCGCCGCTACAAAACGCTATTTTTATACCTCTTCTACTGTTCCAAACAACACTACACTTACGTGGTAGTGAGTAGAGGGTCCCTAAAGCCAAACCGAAGTATCCCCACGTCTTTATGTGGTCGGGTAGAGAGTCCAGAATGAATTTAATCGAGTCAGTACCTTTCCGGAAATGTCGCTGCTGCAGCTAGCAACGCTGAAACAACACTTTATTAACATTTCCGGAAAGGTACGGACTCGATTAAATTCATTCTGGACTCTCTATCCGACCACATAAAGACGTGGTGATACTTCGGTTTGGCTTTAGGGATCCTCTACTCACTACCACGTAAGTGTAGTGTTGTTTGGAACAGTAGAAGAGGTATAAAAATAGCGTTTTGTAGCGAAAGGACATGCCCGAGTCACTTCCAGGCTAACGAGTTTTGGCTAAAAACGGTGAGCTCGAACTTTCTCAAAATACATCCGAATGACATGATTTTGGTGTCAACTCAACGTATGTACTCCCAATAGTCCGAAAAATTGATCTAAAGTGCATTTCACTCCGGATTATCCCTTTAATATGGTTTCTGTATGAGGACAAACATTCTTAACGTTTTCCAATGTTGTAAAAATGTGCATAATAAATATTGAAGTTCAACATTTCTGTTCTTGAATTTCCCCTTGGGGATCAATAAAGTATCTATCTATCTATCTATCTAACGAAGATTTGATAGTCTGCGACACACGTTTCAGGGCGGCGCCGCGCCAGGCAGGTGGCTGTAAACCAGTGGTTGTAAACAAACCGGCGGGTGTGTCAGCATGGGCCATGCCATGGATCCCAAAGGGAAAAAGAGAAAGATAGCCGATGAGATCAGAGAATTTAAGGCAGAATGGGAATCATTTGCTTTCATTGCCATTGCGGAAGGATTGCCTGCATGTTTGCTTTGTAATGAGAAGTTGGCGAACAACAAAAAGAGAAAGACATTTAGAAAGACATTTTCAGGGAAGGCATGCTACATTTGCAGCCGACTACCCAGTTGGGACTGAGAGAAAAAGTGCGATTGCAGTAGCCTAGAGGATTCTGGAGAATTTTTGTTGCAACCTGAGAGATATTAAAACGTGGAAAACAACGGTTCACGGATGGTGATTACACGAAGTTGAACTTAAAGCACCATATACAGCGGAGTAGTCACGTGGTGTGTCATTCTCTCCGAGATGCGCTGCAGGGAAAAACATTTAATCATGAAAGCTCATGATGTAGCCTCGTTGTAGCCTACTTAGTCATATTATAGCCTACACTTACAGCCTGTGTTGCCTTCATATAAGGCTTACATAAGGCTTTTCATTTTTTGTGGCTCCAGACAGATTTGCTTTTTGTTTTTTTGGTCCAAAATGGCTCTTTGAACATTGTGGGTTGCCGACCCCTGGCCTAGAGGATTCTGGAGAATTTTTGTTGCAACCTGAGAGATATTAAAACGTGGAAAACAACGGTTCACGGATGGTGATTACACGAAGTTGAACTTAAAGCACCATATACAGCGGAGTAGTCACGTGGTGTGTCATTCTCTCCGAGATGCGCTGCAGGGAAAAACATTTAATCATGAAAGCTCATGATGTAGCCTCGTTGTAGCCTACTTAGTCATATTATAGCCTACACTTACAGCCTGTGTTGCCTTCATATAAGGCTTACATAAGGCTTTTCATTTTTTGTGGCTCCAGACAGATTTGCTTTTTGTTTTTTTGGTCCAAAATGGCTCTTTGAACATTGTGGGTTGCCGACCCCTGACCTACATGGACCCATTATAATTTGCATACCGTTCAGAGGTGGGTGTTGAGGATGCCTGTACTGGCAGCACTGTGAGGATCATGTTCTTTGATTTCTTAAGTGCTTTTTAACACCATACAGCCTATGCTGCTACATGAGAAGCCGCAAAGGATGCAGGTGGACACCTTCACAACATCATGGATTACTGATTACCTGAATGACAGACCACAGGTTGTAAGACTGAAAGGATGTTTGTCTAAGCAGGTTGTCAGTAACATTGGAGCACCACAAGGGACTGTGCGGTCTCCTTTTCTCTTGTGTCAGAGACGGTGAGGAGACGGAGTACAGGCAACTGGTGGACTGCTTTGTGACATGGTGCAGAAACAACCACCTGGTCTTGAGTGTGGTTAAGACAAGGACATGGTGGTGGATTTTAGGAGGGCCAGGCCTGAGCTAAATACTGTACCATTTCTGTACTGGGTGAAGTTGTAGAAAACTACAAATATTTGGGGGTTCATATAGCACCTGTCGGTGATGATCAAGGGAAGTATTACATGTATTTAAAGCGCCTTGGAACGGGAGACTTTTGGCCAAAATGTGAATCTCTTTTTGAATCCTCCATGTTTCCCGGGTAAAAACTATACTCTTCTGTTGTCTGTTGATTTGCGTGCATTAACTCTATGCTAAAGATTAGGCTCTTGGCTACTTTTTTCGACCTTACCTTACGAGGGCCGGTCAGGGATAGCCCACGTGCCGTATGTTGCCCATGTCTGATTTAGACCCACAACACCTCCAGAAGGCAGTGTGTCTCACATCTCAGAGGCACCCCTCTCCACACTCATTTGTCTACCAACAAATCTTCAGTCAATCCTTTTTGTTGCTGTGGTCATTTATGAACAACAAAACCAGACAAAATGCAAGCCACTGATACAGGCACCAACAAATAGGCTACCGACAACTTTGGCCATTCATCTGCATTGCTGTGGCTATTTATATTATAAATCATTTATAAACCATATTTCAGCCAAACACCAACAAGATGTTTAGGGGAGGGGTTGGGGCAGTGAGAAAACTTGATTTAGTAGCATGCATTGGAAAGTATTGTTTTGTTTGTTTACGTGGAACATCAACAGAAGTAACATCATTCAGGATCTCGCACCTTTAAATCGGTATACATGTGATGGAAAAGGTTTGGAGCGATATAAGTTACTGTGACGCCTGCTCAGAATGTTCACAAAGTTAGTGCTAAAATTTGAATTTTGTCTCACGCATACAAAGACGGTCACCTCACAATAATGTACCATTCACTACTTTTGATCAATTCGCTAGAAGTATTCCATTCGCTACAACTGTTGATGGAACCCCCCCCCAAAAAAATGTGCATTAACAGGGCTCTGATGACATCATTTTGATTCGCTAGAATCGTTCTGTTGAATGGAAAACCGTTTTGGTGCTTCTTATATTTCTCAAAATTATATTGAATTATGAGTTCAGTCGTTGAAAATCTTATGGAAAAAGGGCTAATGTCTACTAGAATACAACTTACAGTAAATGGTATTATAGCTGACTATAAGTGACAATAAAATTAATGTTCGACTGGTGCTAGAAACTAGGAAATATGAAATTATATTTAATTTGCTCCTAAGTCACTTAGCACCCAGGAGCTAGGTCAGCCTCTTACTCACAGGCAAGTCGAACAGCAACTTGTTTTCAAGGTTGTCCACGGGGTCTCCATGGATCCACTCATAGTCGCTGATGGGCTGGCTGGGTAGGTAGACTATGCTGAGGCCCTCAGGACAGGCGTTCTGCAGGGTGAAGGTGAAGCTGGGCAAGTCACACTGCAGAGACGCATCCGGAATGAACACCGTCACCATGGTCATGGCCTACACACATCAAGAAACATCAATAGGCCTGTTTATACTTTTGGACAAATGTCTCAAGACTTTGATCCTCACTGTCGGAGTCTCATCCACTTCATCACCACCCGTCTGGACTATTGCAAAAGTGTCTTGTCCGGTCTGCCCAGCAAGGACAAGGAAAAGGATCTGCTTGCCACCCTCCACACTAGACTCTGAAACTTTGTGGACAGAACCTCCTGTGCTGCTGCCCCCAGTCTATGGATCAATCTGCCCATTCAAAAAATATATGCAGTGCCCCCTCCCTAGGCGTGCTCAAAAGACTCCTTGAAGCACACCTATTCACTCATTCATTCGCCTTTGGCCTCTAATCGCCCTTCCCTACCCCTCCTTTTTTTTTTTTTTTTACTAAGCGAACTTGGGAAGGTGAAAGGTGCTCAATAAATCTAAGTTATTATTGGGGGCCAAGCAGCGAAGCTGCGAGGCAACCCATAGTGATTCTACGTATTCTTATTATTATTCCACAGCTCTGATTGGTCGAACTCAACCGTACAGTAAAAAGTTGTGAAATTTGGCACACTTATTCTACTCACAACTCTAAGAACTTTCACCAATTTACAGACTCTTAACCTCAAACCTCTAGCGCCACCAACAGGTCAAAATTCATCAATTTCTCAACAACATTAATGCAAATAACTGTAAAATGCTTAGACCTATCAAGCTGAAACTTGCTCAGTGTATTAACACAAAAGGTATAGCCCCACCCACCAATTAACAAGACTTTTCCACAAACGCTGTAGCGCCACCAATAGACCAAGGTCAAAACTTTCAAAAAGTTTCACAGGTCAGAGATTTCATCCGATTCTCACCAAAATTTGCACACACCATCTTCAGACCATGCCTTCATATTGCATTGCTTTCTGGAAGAATTGACAAAATTATTTGCCCTTAACTCATTAACTGCCATTGACGTCTTTAAACGTCAATTTAGATACATACGTTGACTGCCATTGACGTCTATAGACGTCAATTGCCGTTTTCAATGGGGAGGGCTCCTGGGTGGGCTTGGGAACGATCTGGTAGAGTTTCAGGCTTGTAAACAGACTGCACTAGCGATCCGAACCTCTAGATGGCAACAGTGCCATTTGGATCATTAGTATCTGCCTAGAGTGCACAAGTCATGCAGAGACAACTAGCAAACACACTGAAGATCGACCACAGTGGATCTAGTTTGCACGCGATGCAGGGAATAAATATGCTTACTTCTTACATCAAGGATGGAAAACATGTGAACGGTATGATCCATTTACATTGGATATTGCGATATAGACTAACAACAACCTTGCTAGTGCTAGCTTGCTAAGTCTAGCATCCTGTTCAGAGTCTTTAGCGACCATCAGAGTCCCTAGCAACCTTGACGAGACTGACGAGATAACAGTGCAATCGTGGTTGACATACTACTGAAACGCTAACGTTAAAAAGTTGATTTTCACAAAAAGATCGTTTTCTCCATGTTTTGGTCAAAAACAGGTGTTTTTAGCAAAACTAACCCATGTTCTACTGACGATTACTAAAGAACGGAAAACGATAGAAACAAGCCGTTTTGTCCTGGTGAAAGAAGAGAGTCTACTCTTTCATTCGGTGTTTACATAGTCATAAAGCTCACCGTTCGGTGGATCTTGGAAAAACAGTCAAAATGCTGTAAAACGTCTGGCAGTATGGAGCGCTCTGCACTGAAAATCGCTGGCAGCCAATGAGTTAACAGCCAATCAAAATCGGCGGCAAAGCCGCCACACAGACATTAAACCTATATCTCTATGGAAGCCATAGAACTATACAGTAAAAAGTTTTGAAATTTAACACACATATTCCTCTATGGCCAATGACCACTTTCCCCAATTTACAGACTCTTAACCTCAAACCTCTAGCGCCACCAACAGGTCAAAATTCATCAATTTCTCAACAACATTAATGCAAATAACTCTAAAATGCTTAGACCTATCAAGCTGAAACTTGCTCAGTGTTTTAACGCAAAAGGTATAGCCCCACCCACCAATTAACAAGACTTTTCCACAAACGCTGTAGCGCCACCATTAGACCAAGGTCAAAACTTTCAAAAAGTTTCACAGGTCAGAGATTTCATCCGATTCTCACCAAAATTTGCACACACCATCTTCATACCCTGACTTATAATTGCATTGCTTTATGGAACAATTGACGTAAGTGCTCGCCTGTAACAGCCAATCCAAATTGGCGGCAAAGCCGCCACACAGGAAGTGAACCCATATCTCTGCAAGGCTTTCACGTATCAAGACCAAACTTAGAATATGGGCTCAGAACCCAATTAACCCATTTACTCCTAAAATGCCTGCTAAAAACGCCTATAGAATCCTATGGAATTCTAGAATAAACAACCTTATTTCCTGAGGGTTTTTTGAAAAAATACTAAAATTTGTCAATGTTTACCAAAACCTTAATATCTAAGCATCTGTAGCACCTAGAAACATGAAATAAAAAGCATTGTAAAGGTAAGAATCACAGGTTTTATTCCACCATGCTCCATCATACCAACACATTTTTTAAAAATATTCTCAAAATATATTACCATAAATTAATGATATAAAATACAATAAATACAAATGTTAACAACAAATAAAAACATGCCAACATTGAATAAGGCACCTTGTTATGAGGGAGAGGTAAGGAGGGGTGGGGAGGGGTGGGAAAAGTCCTGAACAGGGAACAGTCTCTAGCATTATCCTCATACAGACGGACAGACACATTGACTGACTAACTAACTGCTTGACAGACAGACAGACAGAGACACTGACTGACTAGCTAACTAATTAACTGCTTGACAGAGACAGACAGACAGACAGACAGACAGACAGACAGACACACACACACACACACACACACACACACACACACTGACTGACTGACTAGCTAACTAACTAGCTGCTTGACAGAGACAGCGACACACACACACACTCACACTCACTCACTCACTCACTCACTCACTCACTCACTCACTCACTCACTCACTCACACACACACACACGAGATTGGGGAACTACAGGAAAGGCCACTGAGTGCCACAACTCAGAGTGGGGCAGAAACAACAGCGCACATTTTGAGCAGAACAGAGGGTGGAAGTAGCTCAGGCCCAGAGACACAGCCTCCAAAAAATCATCTATGCCGAACAACATGGTGCATGAAGCACTCGCGATGAAGAGGGATGTTGCACTGCTTGCACCCCATCAGAGTTGACCCTGGACGCACATTGGTGCCGCTGTGCTTCAAAGAACACTCCCTGCAGGTCTTCCGCTTGTCGTTGAGCTGCACCAGATCATGTTCAGCCGAAGCTCCTGCTGGGCTGGTGGGGAGCACACAGGGAGCACTTCTTGCGGTGACTGGGACGATCAGCTCCTGGGTTAGATCTTCAAGCCAGTCCTTATAGCCGCCCCTCCTGTACGTCCACTCGGGTCCTCCAGCAGACCTAGCAGCAACAAAGGCATTGTACCCAGCCACACTGATGAAGTAGAAGAAGAGCCTCCTCCACCATTTTGTAGAACGATGACGGACCTGGTAGTAGCCCACCATCTGATCCAGCAGGTCGACCCCCTTCATGTGCTTCTGATAGTCAGCAAGGCATGCAGGCACCCTAACCTCCGTCTGCCGCTGACCATTAGCTTTCCTCCTCACTGACCCATGTGCAGTTGGGTCGTGGAAGTTGGATAGAACCATCACAGTCTTGGTGTCCTGCCAGACGCAGAAGGTCAGGTCATCCCGCTGTGCCACATTGAAGTGGTGTTTGTTCAGTTCAGCCTTCTTTGTGAGCTGCTTATTTTTAGGGAGGTCCTTCCTCCCAGCACGCACCGTTCCACACGCTTGCACCCCCCTGATCTTAAGATCCTCTAGCAACTGCACACTAGTGTAAAAGTTGTCCATGTAGACACACAAGTTTGACCCAAAATAAGGCTTAGCGAGGTCGGACACTACCCGGTAAGCCAAGCCTGTCTCAGTCTTACCAGCAATGGCCCCGGTGTATACCTGAAAATTGCTGACATAGCCGGTGTTGCTCTCCGCCATTACCCACACCTTAATTCCCCACTTGATTGGCTTCATTGGGAGGTACTGCCGGAAGGCCAGGCGTCCCTTGAATTTGACCATTGACTCGTCTACGCTTACAAAGCCATTGACCTCATAAAGCGCCTTGAACTGAACCAGGAGGAGGTCCATGAACCGCCGGATCTTCCAAAGTCGGTCAGCTTTATCCACGGCAGAGCTCAGGTTATTCTCTAGGTGGAGATATCTGAAAATGCACATGATAAAGAATTTAAGCTTCCATCATTGTATTTATTTACATGTATTGTGTTATTTATAGTATTTATAGTATATTATAGTATTTATATTTATTGTTATTTATTAATTATGCCATAATTGTATTACTATTTATTACACTATTTATTCATCATGCCATAAATGTATTGCTATTTATTATGATATGTATTAATTATGCCAATATTATTATCAGTATCAATCATCACCATTAGTAATTGCACCACTATCATTACTGGCCATTCTGTTTTCTATAGCCGTTTTCAGACAGGTTTTCTGCACATTTTGCATAATTGCAGCGTGATAGAGAGATTCAAAACTGTTCAGTGAGGACACTTTAAATACACGTCATAGGCTACGCCCCTCGATGATCACTGACAGCTAGGTGTTGACATTTTCCGCGACAGTATTCACATAACAGCTGTGGCGGCAACAGGCGAAATTAAACTAGCCTAGGCTACTAGCAGAAATACCTACAAGTTCCGGTAGAGAACACAAGCGATGAGAGCACAAATAAACATAATCGTTACCTCCAAATCATGTCAAAACGGTCCCTTGACATTGCCTTTGGGACGTTGGTTTGGTACAGCCATTTAGTCTGCCTCCAGTAGTCCCGGCGTGATGGCAGCTTCAAAACGCCAAAGGTGAGACACAGCCCGATGAACGTTTTCATTTCCGTTTTGGAGACTGGCGTCCACTTGGAGTTCGTGGGAGTCTGTCGCGCCTGCTCCGCGTAGCGATTGGTTTCCGTCACCAACAGGTCCCACAGCTCCTCCGTGAATATCTTCGAAAATACTTCCAGGGGGCTAGCATTTACAGGGATGTGTTGCTTTACGCCAGGTGTGCGAGAGAACCGCTTCATATTCCTTGGCTCGTAACTATCGGTTCGCCAGTCAACCTGGAACCCCCGAAAGTCATCCTCCTCCTCCTCGTCGTCAGTGTCCCACATATTCCACTCCTGTGCCCTATCTAACGGATCATTTTGCACAAACTCATCCTCGTCCACCCTCTCATGGCCAAATCCCTCACACTCTACCTCACAATCTACATCAATATCACTCCCCTCGCTATCAAAATCCTCCATATTCATCATTGCTAATTATCGCTAGTTATCGCTAGTTCTCGCTAGTTAGCTGTTTACCGCTAAAAACATAAACAAAACTGCACGTGTATGTTTGATTGATTGACGTGATTTTCAGCCAACCACAGTACATATTGGTTGCCAAGTGAGTATACAAGACCCACCCCATGTGTATTTGAACCAATGACAGTGAGTTATATGCCACACTTGTCATGAAAACGATGACGCGAAAAAATGTTGCGCTACGCAGCAACCGGCGGGAGATAGAATGTTGCGCTACGCAGCAACCAGCGGGAGATAGAATGTTGCGCTACGCAGCATACGGCGTGAATGGGTTAAGAGAAGCCTCAACAACTTTGGTGCCCTTTGACAACTGTGGGGGCGCTATAGTAACAGGAAGTAGGCTCATATCTCAGCAATGCTTTCACGTATCGAAACCAAACTTGGTATATGGACTTGGGACCCCACCCTGAGGACGCACAATACATTTGGTGCACTCTGACCACTAGGGGCGCTATAATTAGCAAAACTTTCTCGTATCAACACCAAACTTGGTACGTGGACTTGTGAGCACATCCTGAGGACCTACACTAAATTTGGTGACGTTTGAACACTAGGGGCACTATAATAAACAACACTTTAACCTATCGAAACCAAACTTGGTAAGTAGACTTAGGAACACATCCCAAGGACACACACAGAAATTAATTTTGGCTATTTTCTTCACATCCACTCTCTCTCTGTCTCAAACCCAGACACAAGCACACACACCCTCCTCTATGGTGGTCGTGGGGGGGGGGGGGGGGGGGTGGGTGGGTTCCATTTGCACATGCCCACTCTCCCATGTCATGTCTTTTGACCGCTAGGGGGGCGCTATAATCACAGGAAGTCAGCTCATTTTTCAGTAATGCTTTCATCTCTCTCTCTCTCAAACCCAGACACAAGCACACACCCCCTCCTCTATGGTGGTCGTGGGGGGGGGGGGGGGGGGGGTTTCCATTTGCACACGCCCACTCTCCCATGTCATGTCTTTTGACCGCTAGGGGGGCGCTATAATCACAGGAAGTCAGCTCATTTTTCAGTAATGCTTTCATCTCTCTCTCTCTCTCAAACCCAGACACAAGCACACAAATACTCCTCTATGGTGGTCACGGGGGGAGGTGGGGGGGGGGTTGTCTTTCCAAATTTCCAAAGCTTGGCCCCCACATTGCTGCTTGCAGCTATATTTAGGGGCCAAGCAGCGAAGCTGCGAAGGCACCTATTGTTATTGTTAGTTTTCTTATTATTGGGGGCCAGGCAGCGAAGCTGCGAGGCAACCCATAGTGATTGTACGTATTCTTATTATTGGGGGCCAAGCAGCGAAGCTGCGAGGCAACCCATAGTGATTCTACGTATTCTTATTGGGGGCCAAGCAGCGAAGCTGCGAAGCACCCATAGTGTTTGTACCTTTTCCTATTATATATTCTTCTCCTCTGGAAGTCTATGGCAGCCCATAGATCCATACAGTAAAAAGTTGTGAAATTTGGCACACTTATTCTACACACAACTCTAAGCACTTTCACCAATTTACAGACTCCAGACCTCAAACCTCTAGTGCCACCAACAGGTCAAAATTCATCAATTTTTCAACAACATTAATGCAAATATCTCTGCCATGTTTGAACCTATCAAGCTCAAACTTGCTCAGTGTATTAAGGCAAGAGTCAAGGCCCCACCCACCAATTAACAAGACTTTTCCATGAACGCTGTAGCGCCACCAACAGACCAAAGTCAAAACTTTCAAAAGGCTACTCCGGTCACAAATTTCATCCGATTCTCACCAAAATTTGCACACATCATCTTCAGACCATGCCTTCTTATTGCATTGCTTTCTGGAAGAATTGACAAAATAATTTGCGCGTAACAGCCAATCAAAATTGGCGGCGAAGCCGCCACACAGACATTAAACCCATATCTCTATGGAAGCCTTAGAACCATACAGTAAAAAGTTCTGAAATTTAACACACATATTTCTCTATGGCCAATGACCACTTTCCCCAATATACAGACTCCAGACCCCAAAACTCTAGCGCCACCAACAGGTCAAAATTCATCAATTTTTCAACAACATTAATGCAAATATCTCTGCTATGCTTGAACCTATCAAGCTCAAACTTGCTCAGTGTATTAAGACAAAAGTCAAGGCCCCACCCACCAATTAACAAGACTTTTCCATGATTGCTGTAGCGCCACCAACAGACCAAGGTCAAAACTTCCAAAAAGTTTCACAGGTCTTAAATTTCATCCGATTCTCACCAAAATTTGCACAAACCATCTTCAGACAATGCCTTCTTATTGCATTGCTTTGTGGAACAATTGACGGAAGTGCTCGCCTCTAACAGCCAATCCAAATTGGCGGTGAAGCCGCCACACAGGAAGTGAACCTACATCTCAGCAAGGCTTTCACGTATCAAGACTTGGGAACACATCCCAAGGACACACACAAACAAAAAAAAAAAAAATAGAAATTAATTTTGGCTTTTTTCTTAACATCCACTCTCTCTCTGTCCCAAACCCAGACAAAAGCACATACACTCTCCTCTATGGTGGTCGTGGGGGGCGGGGGTTCCATTTGCACACGCCCACTCTCCCATTTCATGTGTTTTGACCACTAGGGGGGTGCTATAATCACATGAAGTCATCTCATTTTTTGTTCATGTTTTCATCTCTCTCTCAAACTCAGACACAAGCACACACACTCTCCTCTATGGTGGTCATGGGGGGGGGGGGGGGTTACTTTCCAACATTTTCCCATGGACTTCCTGGATGACCACTACGTCTATCCACCTACCGGGTGGTAAGACACCTGGGATTTTCCGCTGCTGTGCCTCAGCCGGAGGCCATGTGAATCTTAGTAATGCCGCAGCCTCGAAAGGGATAGAGGGACTTACTCACTGTTAAACATGCTGCTAGTTCATTCTCTATATATAGCCCACTCTTACCAGAGGTGTCTCTGCGACGGTGTGTGTTTGGACAATTGAGAGCTGAGCATTGTGGGTAAATCACACTCAAAGAGTTTAAAGGGGGCCAAGCAACAACATTAATGCAAATATCTCTGCTATGCTTGAACCTCTCAAGCTCAAACTTGCTCAGTGTATTAAGGCAAAAGTCAAGGCCCCACCCACCAATTAACAAGACTTTTCCATGATTGCTGTAGCGCCACTAGGGGCGCTATAATTAGCAAAACTTTCTCGGATCGACACCAAACTTGGTACGTGGACTTGTGAGCACATTCTGAGAACCTGCGCTAAATTTGGTGACGTTTGAACACTAGGGGCGCTATAATTAGTAAAACTTTCTCGGATCGACACCAAACTTGGTACGTGGATTTGTGAGCACATCCTGAGGACCTAAACTAAATTTGGTGACGTTTGAACACTACGGGCGCTATAATTAGCAAAACTTTCTCGTATCGACACCAAACTTGGTACGTGGACTTGAGAGCACATCCTGAGGACAATGCGCTAAATTTGCTGACAAATCCAACGCTGCAAAAATCTTCAAACCTCCCTGCTTGGCCCCTCATTGCTGCTTGCAGCTATATTTGGGGGCCAAGCAGCGAAGCTGCGAAGCACCCATAGTGTTTGTACCTTTTCCTATTATATATTCTTCTCCTCTGGAAGTCTATGGCAGCCCATAGATCCATACAGTAAAAAGTTGTGAAATTTGGCACACTTATTCTACACACAACTCTAAGCACTTTCACCAATTTACAGACTCCAGACCTCAAACCTCTAGCGCCACCAACAGGTCAAAATTCATCAATTTTTCAACAACATTAATGCAAATATCTCTGCCATGCTTGAACCTATCAAGCTCAAACTTGCTCAGTGTACTAAGGCAAGAGTCAAGGCCCCACCCACCAATTAACAAGACTTTTCCATGAACGCTGTAGCGCCACCAACAGACCAAAGTCAAAACTTTCAAAAGGCTACTTCTGTCACAAATTTCATCCGATTCTCACCAAAATTTGCACACATCATCTTCAGACCATGCCTTCTTATTGCATAGCTTTTTGGAAGAATTGACAAAATGATTTGCCCGTAACAGCCAATCAACTTAGGCGGCGAAGCTGCCACACAGACATTAAACTTATATCTCTATGGAAGCCATAGAACCATACTGTAAAAAGTTCTGAAATTTAACACACATATTCCGCTATGGCCAATGGCCACTTTCCCCAATTTACAGACTCCAGACGCCAAAACTGTAGCGCCACCGACAGGTCAAAATTCATCAATTTTTCAACAACATTAATGTAAATATCTCTGCTATGCTTGAACCTATCAAGCTGAAACCTCCTCAGTGTATTAAGGCAAAAGGTATGGCCCCACCCACCAATTCACAAGACTTTTCCATTAACGCTGTAGCGCAACCAACAGACGAAGATCAAAACTTTCAAAAGGTTTCACAGGTCACAAATTTCCTCCATTTCTCACCAAAATTTGCACACACCATCTTCAGACCATGCCTTCTTATTGCATTGCTTTCTGGAAGAATTGACAAAATGATTTGCGCGTAACAGCCAATCAAAATTGGCGGCGAAGCCGCCACACAGACATTAAACCCATATCTCTATGGAAGCCTTAGAACCATACAGTAAAAAGTTCTGAAATTTAACACACATATTTCTCTATGGCCAATGACCACTTTCCCCAATTTACAGACTCCAGACCCCAAAACTCTAGCGCCACCAACAGGTCAAAATTCATCAATTTTTCAACAACATTAATGCAAATATCTCTGCTGTGCTTGAACCTATCAAGCTCAAACTTGCTCAGTGTATTAAGACAAAAGTCAAGGCCCCACCCACCAATTAACAAGACTTTTCCATGATTGCTGTAGCGCCACCAACAGACCAAGTTCAAAACTTCCAAAAAGTTTCACAGGTCTTAAATTTCATCCGATTCTCACCAAAATTTGCACAAACCATCTTCAGACCATGCCTTCTTACTGCATTGCTTTGTGGAAAAATTGACGGAAGTGCTCGCCTCTAACAGCCAATCCAAATTGGCAGCGAAGCCGCCACACAGGAAGTGAACCTACATCTCAGCAAGGCTTTCACGTATCAAGACTTGGGAACACATCCCAAGGACACACACAAACAAAAAAAAAAAAAATAGAAATTAATTTTGGCTATTTTCTTAACCTCCACTCTCTCTCTGTCTCAAACCCAGACAAAAGCACATACACTCTCCTCTATGGTGGTCATGGGGGGCGGGGGTTCCATTTGCACACGCCCACTCTCCCATTTCATGTGTTTTGACCACTAGGGGGAGGTGCTATAATCACATGAAGTAATCTCATTTTTCGTGCATGTTTTCATCTCTCTCTCAAACTCAGACACAAGCACACACACTCTCCTCTATGGTGGTCATGGGGGGGGGGGGGGGGGGGGGTTTGACTTTCCCACATTTTCCCATGGACTTCCTGGATGACCACTACGTCTATCCACCTAACGGGTGGTAAGACACCTGGGATTTTCCGCTGCTGTGCCTCAGCCGGAGGCCATGTGAATCTTAGTAATGCCGCAGCCTCGAAAGGGATAGAGGGACTTACTCACTGTTAAACATGCTGCTAGTTCATTCTCTATATATAGCCCACTCTTACCAGAGGTGTCTCTGCGACGGTGTGTGTTTGGACGATTGAGAGCTGAGCATTGTGGGTAAATCACACTCAAAGAGTTTAAAGGGGGCCAAGCAACAACATTAATGCAAATATCTCTGCTATGCTTGAACCTCTCAAGCTCAAACTTGCTCAGTGTATTAAGGCAAAAGTCAAGGCCCCACCCACCAATTAACAAGACTTTTCCATGATTGCTGTAGCGCCACTAGGGGCGCTATAATTAGCAAAACTTTCTCGGATCGACACCAAACTTGGTACGTGGACTTGTGAGCACATCCTTAGGACCTGCGCTAAATTTGGTGACATTTGAACACTAGAGGCGCTATAATTAGCAAAACTTTCTCGGATCACCACCAAACTTGGTACGTGGACTTGTGAGCATATTCTGAGAACCTGCGCTAAATTTGGTGACGTTTGAACACTAGGGGCGCTATAATTAGCAAAACTTTCTCGGATCGACACCAAACTTGGTACGTGGATTTGTGAGCACATCATGAGGACCTAAACTAAATTTGGTGACGTTTGAACACTAGGGGCGCTATAATTAGCAAAACTTTCTCGTATCGACACCAAACTTGGTACGTGGACTTGAGAGCACATCCTGAGGACAATGCGCTAAATTTGCTGACAAATCCAACGCTGCAAAAATCTTCAAACCTCCCTGCTTGGCCCCTCATTGCTGCTTGCAGCTATATTTGGGGGCCAAGCAGCGAAGCTGCGAAGCACCCATAGTGTTTGTACCTTTTCCTATTATATATTCTTCTCCTCTGGAAGTCTATGGCAGCCCATAGATCCATACAGTAAAAAGTTGTGAAATTTGGCACACTTATTCTACACACAACTCTAAGCACTTTCACCAATTTACAGACTCCAGACCTCAAACCTCTAGCGCCACCAACAGGTCAAAATTCATCAATTTTTCAACAACATTAATGCAAATATCTCTGCCATGCTTGAACCTATCAAGCTCAAACTTGCTCAGTGTATTAAGGCAAGAGTCAAGGCCCCACCCACCAATTAACAAGACTTTTCCATGAACGCTGTAGCGCCACCAACAGACCAAAGTCAAAACTTTCAAAAGGCTACTCCGGTCACAAATTTCATCAGATTCTCACCAAAATTTGCACACATCATCTTCAGACCATGCCTTCTTATTGCATTGCTTTTTGGAAGAATTGACAAAATTATTTGCCCATAACAGCCAATCAACTTAGGCGGCGAAGCCGCCACACAGACATTAAGCTTATATCTCTATGGAAGCCATAGAACCATACTGTAAAAAGTTCTGAAATTTAACACACATATTCCGCTATGGCCAATGGCCACTTTCCCCAATTTACAGACTCCAGACGCCAAAACTGTAGCGCCACCAACAGGTCAAAATTCATCAATTTTTCAACAACATTAATGTAAATATCTCTGCTCTGCTTGAATCTATCAAGGTGAAACCTCCTCAGTGTATTAAGGCAAAGGTATGGCCCCACCCACCAATTCACAAGACTTTTCCATTAACGCTGTAGCGCCACCAACAGACCAAGATCAAAACTTTCAAAAGGTTTCACAGGTCACAAATTTCCTCCATTTCTCACCAAAATTTGCACACACCATCTTCAGACCATGCCTTCTTATTGCATTGCTTTCTGCAAGAATTGACAAAATAATTTGCGCGTAACAGCCAATCAAAATTGGCGGCGAAGCCGCCACACAGACATTAAACCCATATCTCTATGGAAGCCTTAGAACCATACAGTAAAAAGTTCTGAAATTTAACACACATATTTCTCTATGGCCAATGACCACTTTCCCCAATTAACAGACTCCAGACCCCAAAACTCTAGCGCCACCAACAGGTCAAAATTCATCAATTTTTCAACAACATTAATGCAAATATCTCTGCTATGCTTGAACCTATCAAGCTCAAACTTGCTCAGTGTATTAAGACAAAAGTCAAGGCCCCACCCACCAATTAACAAGACTTTTCCATGATTGCTGTAGCGCCACCAACAGACCAAGGTCAAAACTTCCAAAAAGTTTCACAGGTCTCAAATTTCATCCGATTCTCACCAAAATTTGCACACACCATCTTCAGACCATGCCTTCTTACCAAAGATCCTTCATTACTATCAAGATACTGCAACGCAATACGTTACTATGGGAGCAAAACGGAACAGTTCCGGTCTGCATAAGTGCGACGTCACTAAATAAACTTTTGCTCTTAATAAGCAATAACAACATACAAACATAATTGTGATAACAGTATTTATGTCTAAAATCATGCATGATACCAATGAATCATTCTATAGGACACCCAATGAATAATTGAATTAGTCTGTGAACCGAGCTAACTAGCTAGCGGACGCTAGCTTAAAAAGCAATGGAAGTGAATGGCAGTAACCATGACAATACAGCTATGCGCTGCCAGGTCACTAACAGTTGAAAGACTCCGCTTAAACTGTATATACCGTTGCAAGTTCACTTGAGTATAAACTACCCACTTTAACTAATGTCACTAATGTTATTCAGGTAGTTGTCATTTCAAAGAAATGACACTGCTCCGTTTAAAATGTTACCTTAGGTAGGCGGCTAGCTAGCTAGCTAGCAGCCAGACAGTAACCAGCAGCAGCATGGTCTGATATTAAGTTATTTTCTTAACAAACCCATTCACTAAAAATTACACTATTAGGCTTGAAATTATCGGAAAAACTTACAGATTATGACAAAATATTCCAAAATACCGTCAAGAAATCCAGAAAGCCATAATGACCAATTTATTGATAACATTCCACAAGTCTCCCATTGACATTAATGCAGCGAGGGCGTACTCTGGTCTGCATAAAGGGGGATTCCCTCCCAACCCCCTTGCAATAGTAGAACGCGGAAATGGTCGAACGTTGGGCCCTCTCGCTCCGCTTGAACCCTCTCTGTTCTTACTGCATTGCTTTGTGGAACAATTGACGGAAGTGCTCGCCTCTAACAGCCAATCCAAATTGGCGGCGAAGCCGCCACACAGGAAGTGAACCTACATCTCAGCAAGGCTTTCATGTATCAAGACTTGGGAACACATCCCAAGGACACACACAAACAAAAAAAAATAATTAGAAATTAATTTTGGCTATTTTCTTAACATCCACTCTCTCTCTGTCCCAAACCCAGACAAAAGCACATACACTCTCCTCTATGGTGGTCGTGGGGGGCGGGGGTTCCATTTGCACACGCCCACTTTCCCATTTCATGTGTTTTGACCACTAGGGGGGTGCTATAATCACATTAAGTCATCTCATTTTTCGTGCATGTTTTCATCTCTCTCTCAAACTCAGACACAAGCACACACACTCTCCTCTATGGTAGACATGGGGGGGGGGGGTGACTTTCCCACATTTTCCCATGAACTTCCTGGATGACCACTACGTCTATCCACCTACCGGGTGGTAAGACACCTGGGATTTTCCGCTGCTGTGCCTCAGCCGGAGGCCATGTGAATCTTAGTAATGCCGCAGCCTCGAAAGGGATAGAGGGACTTACTCACTGTTAAACTATATATAGCCCACTCTTACCAGAGGTGTCTCTGCGACGGTGTGTGTTTGGACGATTGAGAGCTGAGCATTGTGGGTAAATCACACTCAAAGAGTTTAAAGGGGGCCAAGCAACAACATTAATGCAAATATCTCTGCTATGCTTGAACCTCTCAAGCTCAAACTTGCTCAGTGTATTAAGGCAAAAGTCAAGGCCCCACCCACCAATTAACAAGACTTTTCCATGATTGCTGTAGCGCCACTAGGGGCGCTATAATTAGCAAAACTTTCTCGGATCGACACCAAACTTGGTACGTGGACTTGTGAGCACATCCTTAGGACCTGCGCTAAATTTGGTGACGTTTGACCACTAGGGGCGCTATAATTAGCAAAACTTTCTCGGATCGACACCAAACTTGGTACGTGGACTTGTGAGCACATCCTTAGGACCTGCGCTAAATTTGGTGACGTTTGAACACTAGGGGCGCTATAATTAGCAAAACTTTCTCGGATCACCACCAAACTTGGTACGTGGACTTGTGAGCAAATTCTGAGAACCTGCGCTAAATTTGGTGACGTTTGAACACTAGGGGCGCTATAATTAGCAAAACTTTCTCGGATCGACACCAAACTTGGTACGTGGATTTGTGAGCACATCCTGAGGACCTAAACTGAATTTGGTGACGTTTGAACACTAGGGGCGCTATAATTAGCAAAACTTTCTCGTATCGACACCAAACTTGGTACGTGGACTTGAGAGCACATCCTGAGGACAATGCGCTAAATTTGCTGACAAATCCAACGCTGCAAAAATCTTCAAACCTCCCTGCTTGGCCCCTCATTGCTGCTTGCAGCTATATTTGGGGGCCAAGCAGCGAAGCCCATTGTGTTACTTAGTTTTCTTCTTATTACAGTGCATGAAAATGCACTGTACTGTTCTTCCTCGGTCTTCTTCTTCTTCTTCTTCTTATTATTATTATAGTGCATGAAAATGCACTATACTGTTATTCCAAGTCTTCTTATTAAACTTCTTCTTCTAACGCAGCCAATTCAGCTTCAACCGTTTAACGTAGAAACTTCATTCAAACGTTGTTGCGTAGGTCTTGCTTATGCCATGCCTGCTTTGTATTTTTCAACTTTGTAACTTTTATACTTTTTAAACTATTAGTTAAAAACTATTACAATTTCCCCCATAGACTTAACATTGCTCATTATGACATCACGGCAGCAATTAGAATCTTAGGCCAGGTGGCCGGCCACCTGGGCACCAACTGTCAGTTTCTCTGGCTTTAAGCATACAGTCTCTCAGAAGACTACATATCCTGTTAACTGTTTACTCTGTCCACAACTGTTTCAAAATAAAAGTCCTCACTGCAATAATACACTATTAAATCATTTAACCATTGAAACTACTCAACTATTGAACTGTTCAACCATTCCAACTGTCAGTTATCATCCACTATGCCTCCAGTCAACTACATGAAACCTCCATGTACCTAGCAACCAACATAGCAACCATTAAAATTAAGCGTTTATGACCGTTTCCATAGCAACCAACATGATTATACTGCAGTAACTTCTTGTTTCCTGATAGTGGCCACCATGGATACCCTAGCAACAAATGTTTCAAAATAAAAGTCCTCACTAGCAAGTTAGCTAGTTAGCATGGTTAGCATAGTTAGCATTGTTAGCATAGTTAGCATTTTTAACATAACTACAAAAAATCATCAACTAAGTTAGCTAATCAACCTGGTTAGCATTGTTAGCAAATTTAGCATTGTTAGCATAGTTAGCATTTTTAACATTGCTGCTAGAAATCATTGGTTAAGTTAGCTAATCAACCTGGTTAGCATTGTTAGTAAAGTTAGCATTGCTAGCATAATTAGCATTTTTTACGTAACTGCTAGAAATCATTAGCTAAGTTAGCTAATCAACATTTTAACATGAATAGAAATCATTAGTTAAGTTAGAACTGGAATGTTTCATCTTTAAACAGTCTACCTTCACACTATCAACTCTCTGTAAACTATGCAACCACCATGTTTACCCTAGCTACACCTTAGTAACCATATCTACATTATCTATCTATTTCTGCATTTTCATGCACTGGTAATTCCTTGGAATTGCATTTCTAGTTCTTCTTCTAACGCACGCAATTCAGCTTCAACCGCTTAACGTAGAAACTCCATTCAAATTTTGACGCGTAGGTCTTACTTACGCGATGTGGGCTTTGTATTTTTCAACTTTGTAACTTTTATACTTTTTAAACTATTAGTTAAAAACTATTACAATTTCCCCCATAGACTTAACATGGCTCATTATGACATCACTGCAGCAATTAGAATCTTACGCCAGGTGGCCAGCCACCTGGGCACCAACTGTCAGTTTCTCTCAGGCTCCTCTCTGAAGACTACATATTCTGTTTCCCTGTATCCTCTGCGCACAACAGTATCAAAATAAGTCCTCCTAATTCCATCCAACTTTATATCCATTCATCTTCTTCAAACCATTCACTCATCCACCCATTCTAAACAGTCTGCCTATCAACATCAATTAGACGCTCTACATTGAACTTTTAAACAATCTACTCTGTCTCAGGCTGGCTCTCTTAAGACTAGCCAGTTAAATTGATTACACCTGTATCTGTATCCACTACTCTCAGTAGAGAGCTGTGTCTCTCCATTCTACAAGAATATAAGGCACATTCCATCCAACATTCTATCCATTCATCTTCTTCTGACCATTTACTCATCCACCCATTAAACTGTATCATTAAACTGTATCAATATCTATGAAACAATCTGCCTATCAACATCCATTAAACATTCTGTCTATCAACATTAATTAGACTATCTACATACAACTTTTAAAGTATTTACTGTGGGTCCCTCTCAAGCAGCGTTTATATGTCCTCCCTCGCTCCTCGATCCTCAATGATCTACATAAAGAAAGATAGAAGAAGGGCTAGACTATCCCATTGTTGCCGCTCCATCATTCTTTATGTAGATCAGTGAGGAGCGAGAGAGGACGCGTAAACACTATATGAGAGGCACCTTCTGTCTCAGGCTTTAAGCATACAATCTCATTAAGACTACAGATCCTGTTTCACTACTTCCTCTGTCCACAACTGTTACAAAATAAAGGTCCTCACTGCAATAATACACTATTAAATCATTTAACCATTGAAACTACTCAACTATTGAACTGTTCAACCATTCCAACTGTCAGTTATCATCCACTATGCCTCCAGTCAACTACATGAAACCTCCATGTACCTAGCAACCAACATAGCAACCATTAAAATTAAGTGTTTATGACCGTTTCCATAGCAACCAACATGATTGTACTGCAGTAACTTCTTGTTTCCTGATAGTGGCCACCATGGATACCCTAGCAACAAATGTTTCAAAATAAAAGTCCTCACTAGCAAGTTAGCTAGTTAGCATGGTTAGCATTGTTAGCATAGTTAGCATTTTTAGCATAACTGCAAAAAATCATCAACTAAGTTAGCTAATCAACCTGGTTAGCATTGTTAGCAAATTTAGCATTGTTAGCATAGTTAGCATTTTTTGCATTACTGCTAGAAATCATCGGTTAAGTTAGCTAATCAACCTGGTTAGCATTGTTAGTAAAGTTAGCATTGCTAGCATAATTAGCATTTTTAACGTAACTGCTAGAAATCATTAGCTAAGTTAGCTAATCAACATTTTAACATGAATAGAAATCATTAGTTAAGTTAGAACTGGAATGTTTCATCTTTAAACTGTCTACCTTCACACTATCAACTCTCTGTAAACTATGCAACCACCATGTTTACCCTAGCTACACCTTAGTAACCATATCTACATTATCTATCTATTTGTGCATTTTCATGCACTGGTAATTCCTTGGAATTGCATTTCTAGTTATTATTATGAATCCGCCATGGGAGTCAATGGCAGCCCATAGAACCGACTGGTGAAAAGTTGTAAAATTTGGCACACTGATTAGGGACAGTCCCATTATTCATGTCACCAAATTTCATGTCGGCACCTCGAACCCTCTAGCGCCACCAACAGGTCAAAGTTAGAGGTGCCTTCATGCACGTAACTTTTGACCCGTTGATCCGATTTTCAAAAGTCAGGTATCATTGGAATCCTTGGACCTGCCCGAGTTCAACGCACCCTATGACGTCATTTTCCGCCATGATGGATTTTCCGCCATTTTGGATTTCATCAAAAACACTTGAGAGCCTACTACTCTCACAAATTTTGTCCGACCGACACCAAACTTGACGTGGAGAATCCGCAGAATATGTTTTGCCAACGAATTGCTTTTTTTCTCCGGAAGTATTACCGTTTGCTCAAAACAGCGAATCGAAATTCGTGGCGAAGCCGCCAAACAGGAAGTTGGCTCATATTTCAGCAAACCTTGCACGCATCAAAACCAAACTTAGTACATGGACTTGTGACTCCATCAGGAGGACGCTCAAGAAATTTGGTGACCTTTGACCTCTAGGAGGCGCTGTTATTCAGAAACATGCTTTTTGGCCTATAACTGCTGTTGTGCTTAGAATTACAATGTACTAGTGATGTCTAGTAATACTTTTGAAGATACTTATGTCGACAGATGACAACTTGTGACATCAACCTAATTGATTCGGCCGCCATATTGGACTTAATCAAAAACACTAACACATTTCCCTAGGTCACAAATTTCAACTGATCCTCACCAAAATTGGCACAGACCATCTTCAGACCATGCCTTGTTAGTGTTTTGATTTCTGTAACAATTGACAGAAGCGTTTGCCCGTCGCAGCCAATCGAAATTCGCGGCGAAGCCGCCAAACAGGAAATGAGCCCATATCTTAGCTGCCTTTGCATCTATCAACACCAAACTTAGTATATGGACTTGTGACCCAATTGGGACGAAGCCCAATAAATTTGGTGACCTTTGACCTCGAGGGTATGAAGCCACCAAACAGGAAGTGAGCTCATATCTCAGCAACCTTTGAATCTATCAAAACCAAACTTAGTGCATGGACTCGTGACCCGATCCTGAGGACGCTCAAGAAATGTGGTGACCTTTGACCTTTAGGATAGCTTAAATTAGCAAAAATGCAAGTTGGCTTGTAACTTTTGACGTGTTTGACATGAAACTTGTTCTGACTGCTTACGGCCATATGTCTCATTGCCGCATTGAGCCAACAGCGTCGAGTTGCCGTGGTTACTCCGGCCTACTGCTTGGCCCCCACATTGCTGCTTGCAGCTATATTTATTATACCTTCCGCCATTGGAGTCAATGGCAGCCCATAGAACCGACTAGTCAAAAGTTGTGAAATTTGGCACAGTGATCAGGGACAGTCCAATAATTCATGTCACCAAGTTTCATGTCGACACCTCATACGCTCTAGCGCCACCAACAGGTCAAAGTTGGACGTGCGTTCACGCACGTAACTTTTGACTCGTTGGTCCGATTTTCAAAAGTCAAGTATCGTTAGAATCCTTGGACCTGCTTGAGTTCAACGCACCCTATGACGTCATTTTCCGCCATGATGGATTTTCCGCCATCTTGGATTTCATCAAAAACACTTGAAAGCTAACTACTCTCACAAATTTTGTCCGACCGACACCAAACTTTACATGGAGCATCCTCAGATGATGCCTTATTAACGCACTTCGGAATGACAGTGACACCCCCAACCCCCTATTTTTCTTTGAGGGGGTGGGGGGGCGGCCAACGGGCTATGGCCGGCCCTCGGAGCACTCTTAATAAGCAACAGTGTGCAGTATTGAATAGCTAGGCCTACTTTAAACTGTGTTACTTGTAAACAGAGGGTACAATTAGTCTGTATGGCCCTATTTTATGTAGGTCTACGCTAAGGCCCTTTGATTTGCCTCACTTGCGTGTGTCAATTTTAATTATTTTTTTTTGGACAAAAAAATTTCAGTCAGATGAGTTTTTTTTCACTTTAATCCATGTATACTAAGTTTGGTGTTGATAGATGCAAAGGCTGCTAAGATATGGGCTCACTTCCTGTTTGGCGGCTTCACCGCGAATTTCTATTGGCTGCGACGGGCAAACGCTTCTGTCAATTGTTACAGAAATCAGAACACTTACAAGGCATGGTCTGACGATGGTCTGTGCCAATTTTGGTGAGGATCAGTTGAAATTTGTGACCTAGGGAAATTTGTTAGTGTTTTTGATTAAATCCAATATGGCGGCCGAATCAATTACGTTGATGTCACAAGTTGTCATCTGTCAACATAAGTATCTTCCAAAGTATTACTAGACATCACTAGTACATTGTAATTCTAAGCACAACAGCAGTTATAGGCCAAAAAGCCTGTTTCTGAATAACAGCGCCCCCTAGAGGTCAAAGGTCACCACATTTCTTGAGGGTCCTCCAGATGGGGTTATGAGTCCACGTACTTAGTTTGGTTTTGATGCGTGCAAGGGTTGCTGAAATATGAGCCCACTTCCTGTTTGGCGGCCTTGCCGCGAATTTCGATTCGCTGTTTTGGGCGAACGGTAATACTTCCGAAGCAGCCATCTTGAATCTAGTCACGTGACTGATTCGTGACTGGTTCACGTAATCGCTATGTCTATGCGTGCACTAGTCATGAATCAGTCACGTGACTAAATTCAAGATGGCTGCGACCGGTAAACTTTCGAAAGTGACTGCCTGAATAAACAGTCATGTAAGTAAACAACCAGTGCTTTTTCAAAGTTCTCGATGTCTCGTTTTAAATGTCAGGGCCCTCAGAAGTCTACCGATAAAGTGTGGAGCTACTTTGAGCCTCATTAATGGTGTAAAACAGTGATTTATTTGCACGGCAGTTCGATGCCCGAGGCACAAACGTTAAAAACCTGGTTGACTATTTCTAAGCTCCCGCCGGGTTTCGGAGAACAGCTGACAGGTCGAAATCAGCTCTGAGACAATCGCTCACACTCGGTATCATGTTTCAACACATTTAAAGTCAATATCACACCGGAATTCTCCTTTAAACAGGCCTAAGTCACCCATTTTGGATTCAAAATGGCAAATTTCCCAAAAGGTGAGGTGTTTGCATGCCTAGGGAGTGCCTGCAGAGCTGTAAAATGCTACTCACGCAGGTGCTATTTGTCTGTCTATGATTTGTCTGAAGTTGTGATCACAGATGCAATCTGTGATTCTGATCCGAAACTTTATTCGCTCACATACAGATTGCTCTTGATCAACTGTCCAATCTCTGTGCGCAAAAACCTTTCAACAGAACATCAGATAAAACAAAAAGTAAGTTATACTAGTGGGCTCTTATCTTTGGCCACTGGGCTACCTTCTTGCAGAGGTGGCTGTAGATGGTGAGGTTGAGCATGTGGTTGTTGGCTTTGTCCCAGTAGTGTCGGGCGTTCACCCTCATGGCATTGGGGTTGGTCAGGATCACCATCATGAGCTTCTTATTGCGGGTCATGGAGAGAGCTGGCACAAAGTGCACAATGAAAATCCTCTCTTATAAAGCACACAACACTTGTTCACAGAGAAATACTTTTTTATATATTTAATGCCTGGTTGTTATTTTTTAAAACAAAAGAATGACAGGTGGACATTGGTCACATGTAGGCCTATGTTGCTGTGAAATATTACAATTACCTGTAGCTAAATAGCTGGCTAATTGGCATTACATAAGCATGCTCCTGAGCAGCAACCCAGTGATGGAAAAAAATATGCAGTGCACCCAAAAAGTTTTCAGACCCTTTTAAGTTTCTCATTGTGTTATATAGAGTAGAACTCTAGATCTCATTCATAGTGACCACTGGGTTACCTGTCTGACCAAGGCCCTTCATCCCCAATTACTCAGTTTGGCAGGGTGGCCAGCACTAGGAAGACTATTGGTTGTTCCAAATATCATCCATTATAGAATTGTGGCATAGTCAAGAGGGTATTCCCAGATATGACGTAGGGAGGTGTCATAGCGGTGTAAGGGGAATCCTATTGATTGTGGTGCACCTGGATATAGCCTCGTTAGGTAAGCAGGGGGGTATTTCACAAAACCAAGATAGGGGATTTAGACAGGCTTACTGGGTTATCCTGGATGAACATAGCCTTGACTTGGTTTCACAGAAGAGATCACATATAAGTTACCATGGGAATTTATACTTGGAAGCTAGCCTGCTCCCGACCAGGCTAACAGCCAAGCTAAGTTAATTCTAATGGTAATTACATTATCTGATTGGTTCTGCTAGCTGTCAGTCAAATCAGACCTCCATGCGATTTTTTCAAAGAGCTGTAGGCCTATTCCATTTATAAATATATTATTTGCTACTTGTATTTACTCGCAAAACACAGCAGAATGGCTGCCTATACCATATGGGTGTCATTTAAATTATGGTGGCCTTATAATTAATAACATACTTGTTGTTTGCTTCTTTTTTGACGGACGTTTGATGAATAGCCTACTGTAGTAGTTGGTTGGAAGTGGAGGGGACATTTTTCGAAGGTGTTTTCAACTAATTCGGCTTTTAAGACAAATTAAGATAATATAGGACATACTTTGTGCATCTTTGCGGTGGCAAAGAGCTTTCTTAATGACGTTGCGTGCTGAGACAAGGAAGCTCTCACACGTGGGTGCATACGTAAATTTGCATTCAGTTGATCTGCCACACCTACTCCCGCTATGTAACAGAAATACTCATGATTCCCATCCAAAAAAGTACAACTTTACCTCGTTGTTAGTCTATATCAAAAGCGGTTGTTCACTTTGTGTGCAAGACGCTATTTTTCGCGTCTTTTGTATTCCCACCATGAGTTATTTGGGGGAGAAACGAGAACGCGCACACATACCGAATAACTTACACCTGTCTTGACCTAGCCCCCTCAACTCATCTGCGCTCAGCATTAGTGAAACGTATTTAGCATGTTTACTTTGACCAGGCTTGGTCAACCGCGTGTGTCGTCACTTATCTTGGATCTACTTACTCTGGTTTTGTGAAATAGGCCCCAGGTGGTAGAGCAGCAGATTGCCTTTGTTTGCACAGGCCCCTTGCCATCTCCGTCCAGCCGAGTGTTTGTTGAAAGTTTGATTATATGTTGAAATCCAAGGTAAGACGCACCGATCTTTATATGTGATGGTTTTGATAGTATTGTAAATTGAGCACCGGGTGATTTTGCCATGTGTTCTATAGTGGATGCAGAGAGCTACGTGATTACAGCGAACGGTGTGAGCAACATAGCATGAGGAGCTGGGTGAGTTGGCACGGGCCTTGGCAATGTTAATTGATTTATCTGCTGATTTTGGGTATGTGTTGAAGGCTGCTTGATGGTTTGTGTGGGAATATTTGTGAATGTGTTTTATGTTTGTTTTAATTATAGGCATCGTGTACGCCACTGTTTAAAGTCTCCCATTTTTAGGGATGGGAATCGAAAACTGGTTCTCGTTCAGAACCGGTTCCCCATGTTTAGATTCCTTGGAATCGCTTGGCAGTTTTGCAAACGATTCCCTTATCGATTCCAATGGGCACGAAGGACGTTGCCACGCAGGTTGCGTAGCTTACGCAAGATACGCAACGTCCGTGGCGTCGTCGAGTTCAGCGCAGCCGACTGCCATGGATGCAGCACAAATGGGTTTACACCCGAAAGGATGACAACAGGGCAAGTACAAAGCAAAGTGGATATTTCTTCAACAGGAGGAAATACTACCAATGTGCAGAAACATTTCCGTAGGCTACAGTGAGTTCTATGACTTTGTAAGTAGGCTACACCGAACCAAAAGAAGAAATCAGTGGTTGCGCAATGACATGTAGCCTATCGATGCATGACAAATACACAAAACTTCATAAGGCTAATGCAGAAAAGTATACACCAGCGTTCAATGCCCATTGCCCAATAAGTCTCAAATGCTAGTTAGTTTAAATAAGTTAGGTTATTAAGTTAGGCTACATTTGACGTTAGAGCACAAATGCAGTCCAAAACTGAAAGCACTCGGAGGGCGCAAACCTCCGCCAGCGCCTCTGCAAAAGGGTTTAGCAGTAGCCAAACTTCATAATGATTATGATAAATTATATAGCCTAATAATAATAATAGCCCAATAAGTAATAGGCTAAAGGCTTACATTTAAAGAATCAAAGAAACAAAGCTGAATAGCCGCCTTGGCAGAAACAGGCAAATTGAGCGGACTGGTGCGATAGCCATAAGTCCTCCTCTCCTGGTCTCTTTGTGTAGGCTAGGCCTATGTGCAAGGGCAATCAAGAAGCAACAGAACAAGAAAAAAGGTATTGTTTCTATCATGTGTCTTTATCTATTTGATGGAATGAGTAGGCTTTAGGCTAAGCCCGTGAACGCAAAGCAGATAAAACTTGCGGTCTTTATGCAACGTGTGTTGGCAGCCAAAATAATATTGCAAACATTGCTTACAATTAGGGATGGCGAAAACTAAAAATGTTCTTGACCGACCACCGAGGCTCATTAGCCGGTTGAAACCGGTTAACCGATTCGTTTAGAATAAATTATGCTATTTGAAATAACAGCCACGCAATTTCCCAACTCTCATCTCTCTGTCCCACGCTCATACACACAGCCCCGGCGCCGCCCTTTCACTCACGTCACTTTTTAAAATCCTACAGCGCCAAAATGAGTCCTGCAAACCAAGGAGCTTGTAAGTGGAGGACAAATGGTTCCTTTGCTCCGAAAATGGTTTGGGTACATACAAGGTGATCGCGTTGCAAATAAAGGCGTTAGTCTAGCGTTATTAGAAGCTCATTTGAAGCTGAAATGGCCGCGGCTCACTTATGAAAATGACAGCTCCGAAGAGACGCAGCTTAGTTTGAGGAAGTGCTAACAATAATAACGAAAGATGATCATTACCTTATCTGTTACCATTGATGACCCTTCCTGAAATGATGATAAGATGTATATGTCTTTCCAAATCTAAGCTTATCTTATGTGGAAAGTTGCCTAGACTGCAACACGATAAAACCAATGGATAAAACAGCACACTTCCAGATTGCAAAAGACGCACCGGCCACCGCTGTGACCTCGTGCCAAATGTTTTTATTGGTTTATTACGTAGCCTAGCCTACAAGCAGGCGTTATGAAAAATTGAGTGTGAGGGATAATTTGTTAACTTCACGCAAAAAAGATCTTCTTGGAATGAGATGGCTAGCTGTAGTAGCGTTTAGTCCACTGTATTTAGCCTAATTTAAAAGATGCGTCTTTTTTTTTTTTTTTTTTAACCGACTAGCGACAACTTTGGTCGGCTAACGTGGATACGGTCAACCATCGGTCAAACAGTCACCGGTTAACATCCCTACTTACAATCCTTAAATTATGACCCGAAATTATATTTAACTCAAATAAATAAGAGCTCTTCTTAATATTTTATATTGTTGATTAGTTGGTTTGATATTGTTGTCAATTAAAAGTCCAACACACTCGCTTGCCGCCCCGTTCTGAGGCTGAAGCAGGAGACGACATTTAAACACAATTGGAGGCATTCCAGCCAACGTATTTAATTAAAAGTAGGCTAAATCATGCATAGGCTACCTAAATACTCAATATTGGCTACTTGGCTAATGCCTACTGAATAAGGTTTCCATAAACCTACAGCACCCACATTCAATGAATGAATGAAAGCGGCGCTCTGTCTCGTAATAAACAGCAGGTGGAAATACCGACACTGTTTCAACTACATGAAACGCAATCGTGATGCATCAAATACCCCCGAGCTTTCAGTGGTCATCAGTCACAACATTTAGCAATATAAGAAAACTGTCCAAAATTAATTAAATCCCAAACCAAATTGAAAATCTTTCGATTTTGATAGCCTACCGGTAGGCCTACATGTCTCACAATAAAACACGCAGACGGCCTGTCTCCAGTGCACGTCTGCCCCAAATAAAGTCCTCTGCTTTGTGCAGCCTAAGCAAATAAAATAATCTAGCCATAATTTGAGGATATATGGTATAGTTTAGCATAGACCTTTGAAATTATAGAGGTTTGGTTTAGCATAGTACCTACTTTTAAACAAACACTTTTTTTCTGTTTCACCGTTCATTTTAGTGCCATTTGCCTAGTTGTAGCACCTGCTATTTAACCGTTAACATTAAATGAACGCAACCATCTCATGCATTTAATTTAGAAGATGACTGTGACAAGGGGCGGACTGGCTCAGAGGCTGGCAGTACATGTCTTAAGCCTACCTTACACTGACAAGATTTGGGAAAGATTCTTGAAAGATTGTAGTCTTTTAAATAATGCCCCTCATTCAGACTTTACTCAAAAGACTACAGTCTTTCAAGAATCTTTCCCAAATCTTGTCAGTGTAAGGTAGGCTTTAGTCTACCTCTAGCCTCTCTTTTCACTTCTGAACTGAACTAAAGTTGATGCTACTTGATCGATTTGTTATTTTCTCCAAATGAGAGAATCGATAAGAGAATCGATAAAGAACCGAATCGTTTCGCGGAATCGAAAATGGAATCGGAATCTGAAAAATCTTATCAATTCCCATTCCTACCCATTTTAGCCTATTGAATGTACTCTACTGCGCTGTATGCATCTTACGGGTGGGGTGGGTTATATTATTGTGAGGCCCGTCGGGCACTAGAGGGAACATTTCATGTACGGGGTGGGTAACTTATGCTAATATCGCAGTAGTTTATTTGCACAAACGGCAGTGGGTTTACTTGTGGTGGGAGTTTACCGCTGTGGGTTCTACATTGCTTTAATTGTAAATCTGACGTGTCTCCAAGGGAGAGGAATTAATAAATTGTATTTTCATAATCCTTTTTATATTCGGACTCCGGCTTAGATTCCTTATAGACCTCACAGTTTGGCGCTGCGAGCAGAATTAGCCTATGTAAAAGCCGGCAAGGAGACACGGCGGATTCGGGGTAGACCTACTTAGTTGTGAGTTTGTGTGTCTTTGGGGGACTTAAAAACAGTGGCGTGAAGCGGCTACGAGTGGCGTCCGAAAGCGCACGGCCTTCACAGAGGGAGATTTGGATCCTACAAGCCAAGCACTGTGAATCTATGAATTAGCTTAACCAATATTTTGTTGGTTGTTAAATAACTTGCAGTTCTGCGCTGATTTTTTTTTTTGGTTTGTTTGTGTTTCGTTATAATGTTCACAATGTCGCAATCTGATCCCCAGGAAGAGCTGCAGGCCCTAAAAGAACGTGTACAAGCCGATAAAAGTACCATCAGTGAATTGAAGGAATTGAACGAGTCTTTGCAGGAAAGGTTGCAGGCCAGGGACAGCAATAGGCCTTCGAGTCGAGCGAGTGGGGTAAGTGACGCTACAGGTATTCAGAGAGAGTGTGTAATGTACCTTTCAAGAGAGAAAAAAAGTAAAATATTTACGGGTGGCTCAACAACAGCCTTTTATAAATGGTTAGATGAGATTAAGTTATCGTCTCTATACAGGGGCAGACAAGGCCTCTTATATTTATGAGTATTTGGGTGGAGAAGCAAAACAAGAGATTCGATATCGACCTGAAATTGATCGCAAGAACCCAGAGCGCATTATTGAAATTTTGAAAGAAATTTATGGACAGCCACAGTCACTTACTAGGCTTCAAAGGCAATTTTTTGACCGGCGGCAGAAAGAAAGCGAATCTGTCAGGGAATTTTCGCATGCATTGATGGCCATTATGGAGGAAATTAACCAGTGCCCTGTTAACTCCGCATGGTGCAGTAATTCCGCACTAAGGGATCAGTTTGCTGAAAATGTTTTTGACGTTAGTCTGCGTAGAGAGCTTAAGAGGTTAATTCGTCAGGAACCTAGCATTTCATTTTTTTCTCTTCGTAAAGAAGCACTGCTTTGGACAGAAGATGGCGACATTGCTGGTGAGCGGGGCAGGAGGCTTGTTAATTCATGTAGGGTAGATGTAGAGCCATTGATGGAGACAAACGCGGTTGCTGCTGTCCGCACCCCGTCCTCAGATCCGGGCTTGGGTGAAATTTTAGAGATATTGAGAAAACAACAAGCGCAATTAGATGATGTGACCCAAAAGTTGACTAATATGCAAATGACTAATAATAGGCCAGGGTTGAATCGTAGGCAGCAGCAGCCCAGATTTGATCTCTCGGGTAGGCCCATATGCTTTAAGTGTCAAGGGGTGGGCCATATTGCAAGAAATTGTCCACCTAGAGGTAGCCAAGGTGGGGAAGCCCGACTCCTGACGGTGGAGCCAATGGCGAGGGTGGCTCATGTGATTGAGCAGCAGGGAAACTTTCCCCCCCTGTGGCGCGGGGCCGAGTCACAGGAGGGCCAAGAGTAGGCTCAGACAAGGATCTAGAAGCATACAGATGTTTAGTAGGCCAGAGCCCAGTGGTTGAGGTAAAAATGAGGGGGGGGCACTTTAAATTGCCTGCTTGATACAGGTTCAATGGTTACTACCATCACGGACATTTTTTTTAAACAGAATTTTTAGTGTTTCGGACCACAAAAGCTGAAGAGTTGTAATTGGCTTGCATTACGGGCTGCCAACGGTCTGGCTATTCCATATCTTGGCTACATTGAGGTGGACATTGAGGTTCTGGGCAGAGTTATCTCAAAACGGGGTGTATTGGTTGTGAGGGACCCTACAGATCCTGCAGCTATCACACGGAAACAGCAGGTGCCGGGGCTCCTGGGTATGAATGTTATCAAAGAATGTTATCAGTTGTTGTCTTCATATGATGATGTTGCCCAGGGCCTTGGCCCTTCGATGCAGGGTGTCTCTGGGTGGAAAGCAGTTTTTCAAGCACTTCAGCAGGAGCAATATGTAGAGAAAGAACAGAAATGTTTTGTAAAATCTACGGTCCCTTAAGAAGTTCCTGCTGGGTCTCTTTGTTTTGTGCCAGCCACCAGGGCCGGGGGTATACTTGAATTAGATATGCCATTGCTAGTTGAAGCATTGGGGGATGACATGGGTTGCTTACCAGGGGGGCTATTTGTTCCAGGTGCCGTAGTGTTTTGTAGCCATGGTCAGGTTGTCGTGCCTGTAGTCAATGTAGGTACTTCTCCTGTAAACATAGATCCTTTCACCTGTTTGGCTTCATTGCAGCCCATAGAAGTAGTGGGTGGGAGAACAGCCAAGGTAGTTTTTGACAGGATTGGCCCAGAGGAAGTACAGGTCAATATACTGGAACAGGGTGTCCCCCCAGCCGTGGATGATGTACTACCACCTGAAATCGCCCAGTTAGATTTCCCCGAACTTAATGATGAGCAGGCTAGAGAAGTTAAACGCCTCGTGTGCAAGTATGCCCATGTGTTCACTACGTCTGATAATGAATTGGGGTGCACGAAAATTATCCAACACGAAATCCCATTAGGGGATGAAGTGCCCGTGCGTCAAAGATACCGCCGAATTCCCCCATCTCAGTACGAAGAGGTAAAATCACACATTAAGCAGCTTCTAGAGCAGGGAGTGGTCAGAGAGAGTTGTAGCCCATATGCCTCCCCACTGGTGATTGTCAGGAAGAAGGATGGTGCCTTGAGGATGTGTGTGGACTATAGGCAGTTAAATGCGAAGACCCGGAAGGATTCTTTCCCTCTCCCACGAATAGAAGAGTCCCTGGATTCACTGAGTGGAGCATGTTGGTTCTCAACATTGGATTTGGCGAGTGGCTACAATCAGGTTGAGGTTGCAGAAAAGGACCGCCACAAAACCGCTTTCTGTACACCTTTTGGCCTCTATGAATTCAATCATATGGCTTTTGGCCTTTGTAACGCCCCTGGGACTTTTCAAAGATTAATGGAGCGTATATTAGGGGATCAGCGACACCAGTCTCTGTTGCTGTACTTAGATGATGTGGTGGTATTTTCTACTACCTTTGAACAACATCTCACTCGCCTCAATCTGGTGCTAGCCCGGTTTGAACATCATAACTTGAAAGTCAAGCTTAGCAAGTGCTCTTTCTTCAAGTCCCAGGTGTCATTTTTGGGGCATGTGATCTCCGCAGAAGGCGTAGCCACGGACCCGGAGAAGATCCGTGCAGTAGCTGACTGGCAACCGCCTGAAGATATCCAGGAACTGAAGTCCTTCCTTGGGTTCGCCAGCTTCTATCGGCGCTTTGTGAAAGACTTCGCCAGCATTGCAGCTCCTCTTCATGCTCTGTCTGCCCTGGGAAATGTGAAGTGTGGCACCAAGCTGTCAGCAGCATCTTTTAAGCAGCATTGGAATTCGGAGTGTGACTGCGCATTCCGAATACTGAAGGAGAAGCTGACGTCTGCCCCGGTATTGGGATATGCTGACTTCAGTAAGCCCTTTGTCATAGAGATTGATGCCAGCTACCAGGGACTGGGGGCTGTTCTGTCCCAAGACGTGGGGGGGAAGAGAAGACCGGTGGCCTATGCCAGCAGGGGCCTCCGGCCCTCAGAACGTAATATGGACAATTACAGTGCCATGAAGCTGGAGCTGCTCGGTCTGAAGTGGGCGGTAACAGATAAGTTCAGAGAATATCTCTTGGGAAACAAGTTTACTGTTCTCACAGACAACAACCCCCTCAGTCACCTCCAGACGGCCAAGCTGGGGGCCACTGAGCAGCGCTGGGTGGCAGAGTTGGCCCAGTTTGACTATCAGATCATCTATCGACCAGGTCGTTTGAATGCAGGGGCAGATGCACTTTCAAGACAGTACACTGTTATACAACCCGCTGAGGGCCTAGTGGACAATCTGTATGATGGCAATTCCCAGGCCCATGTGGCAGTCGTCACAACGGGGCAGGTCTCTACTTCAAGTTTCCCAGTGTATGAGAAGGAGTCCCTGGCCATTCTGCAAAAGACGGACGCAGTGATCGCTGCTTTTCGACGATATTGGACTAGGGAACAAAAGCCTAGTCGAGTGGAGAGGACAGGGGAATGTCCCAAGACGATCGAGTTGCTGAGGCAGTGTGACAGGGTGGTGGAGGACACTGGGGTCTTGTATAGAGAGAGCTGGGACCGGAAGGAGGGTCGAATGCGGCAGCTCATTTTGCCCCAAGCACTACAACAAGAGGTTTTGAAACAGATGCATGATGGTCATGGGCACCAAGGCGTTGAGAGGACCTTTAAGTTGGTGCGCAGCCGGTCCTACTGGCCCGGTATCTATAAGGATGTGGAGCTGTATTGCAACTCTTGTGATCGATGCATCGTTTCTAAGGCACAACAACCTAGGGTCGTGACAACAATGGGCAGTCTGCTGGCCACAAGACCGCTGGAGGTAGTTGCAATGGATTTTACAGTATTGGAACCCTCTTCTGATGGACGGGAAAATGTGTTAGTTTTTACGGATGTTTTCTCAAAATTTACTGTTGCGGTCCCCACACGGGACCAGAGGGCTGTGACGGTAGCCAAATGTTTGGTCAAGCACTGGATCCAGCCCTATGGGGTACCAGTGCGCATACACTCAGACCAAAGCAAGTGCTTTGAGGCTGAAGTCATCCAGTCATTGTGTAAGCTGTATGGCATGAAGAAAAGCAGGACTACACCTTATCACCCCCAGGGGAACGGGCAGTGTGAAAGGTTTAATAGAACACTGCACATCCTCCTTCGCACCCTTCCCCCAGAAAAGAAGAGGAGATGGGTGGAGTATCTGCCTGAGGTAGTTTTTGCCTATAATACAACAGAACATCAAAGCACAGGATACACTCCCTACTTCCTCTTGTTTGGCCGTGGCCCTGGGGTACCACTGGATGTAGCCTTGGGCAGCGATGATGTGGGTACCCAGATGGAGTTAAGCGAGTGGGTGGAGTTACACCAGACACGGCTGCAAGCAGCGTTCAAACATGCAGGGGAAAGGCTGAAGGGGGCGGCAGAGTCCAGAAGCCGGCGCCAGGGAACTCCAACTAGGAACAGTACCCTTCACCCCAACCAGCTGGTGTATGTTCGTAATAGGCAGTTTATGGGCAGACACAAAATCCAGGATGTGTGGCTCCCAGTGCCCCATAAGGTGCTTGCAAGGGTGGGTCAGGACTCGCCTGTTTATTCCGTAGCCCCAGTAGATGCCTCCAAGCCCCCAAGGAACGTGCATCGCAATGAATTACGGCTCTGTGGCCCCAGGGTGCAGCAAGAGTGGGGCGAAGAGACCTCGGAGAGTGGGAGTGAAGAAGAGAAGACTGCAGATTGGGTGGGTTTACAACAGTATCCATCCCCTGCCAGAACTCTAGGCCAGGAGGAGGGCCTCCTAGCTGAAGATGAAGCTAGTTCATTAAGTGAAGAGGAGCAGTGGTGGGGAACCAATGTAGCGGTAGGTGGTCTGCCAGGGCCATGCGAACCCACACCCCTGAGAAGGACCAGCCGGCATAGAGCTGGGCAGCACACTAACCCATTCAATCTTCCAAGGTCAGCTGTGGGCTACAAGGGGAGAGGAGGTGGGCAACCTTAAGGGACAGCTGTAAGAGTAGGGTTCGGGAAATCTGTGGGACACTGATTTAAAGTGCGGGGGGGTGAGTGTGGCATAGTGAAGAGGGTATTCCCAGGTATGACGTAGGGAGGTGTCATAGCGGTGTAAGGGGAATCCTATTGATTGTGGTGCACCTGGATATAGCCTCGTTAGGTAAGCAGGTGGTAGAGCAGCAGATTGCCTTTGTTTGCACAGGCCCCTTGCCATCTCCGTCCAGCCGAGTGTTTGTTGAAAGTTTGATTATATGTTGAAATCCAAGGTAAGACGCACCGATCTTTATATGTGATGGTTTTGATAGTATTGTAAATTGAGCACCGGGTGATTTTGCCATGTGTTCTATAGTAGATGCAGAGAGCTACGTGATTACAGCGAACGGTGTGAGCAACATAGCATGAGGAGCTGGGTGAGTTGGCACGGGCCTTGGCAATGTTAATTGATTTATCTGCTGATTTTGGGTATGTGTTGAAGGCTGCTTGATGGTTTGTGTGGGAATATTTGTGAATGTGTTTTATGTTTGTTTTAATTATAGGCATCGTGTACGCCACTGTTTAAAGTCTCCCATTTTAGCCTATTGAATGTACTCTACTGCGCTGTATGCATCTTACGGGTGGGGTGGGTTATATTATTGTGAGGCCCGTCGGGCAGTAGAGGGAACATTTAATGTACGGGGTGGGTAACTTATGCTAATATCGCAGTAGTTTATTTGCACAAACGGCAGTGGGTTTACTTGTGGTGGGAGTTTACCGCTGTGGGTTCTACGTTGCTTTAATTGTAAATCTGACGTGTCTCCAAGGGAGAGGAATTAATAAATTGTATTTTCATAATCCTTTTTATATTCGGACTCCGGCTTAGATTCCTTATAGACCTCACAGAATGATGAAGGCTACCATGCTTTTGGGCACTTTCAATGCTGCAGAAATTTTCTTGTATCCTTCCCCAGATCTGTGTCTTGACACAATCCTGTCTTGCACGTCTACGGACAATTGCTTGCTTTTCACTCTGACATACCGTAATGTACACCATGAACTGTGAGACCTTATATAAACAGATGTGTGCCTCTCCTAATAACGGCCAATAAATTCATTTAGGCACATGTGGATATCTCAAGGACCATTGATAGAAGTAGGACGCACCAGAGTTCAATTGCAAGTGTCATAACAAAGGGTCTTAATACTTAAATAAACGGCCAGGGTTTCCCGCAGCGCTTTCCTGCTAAGGCGGCTGCCTTAACAACACAGGGCTGCCGCCTTAACTAGCGTCTTCAATAAATAAATAAATAAATATATTATGTATAGTGATATTCGCCGTATTACTCTGTCATGTTTTCTCCCTGTCATTCCAAACCGTAGCCGCTAGTCTCCCTTCTCTGTAGAACGCATAAAAAAAAGAAACTTTTTCAAATCGAGTTGGCCTATGCGCACAGGCGACGCGCTCATTCAGCATGAGTTTTTGATATCAGGTGCCACTGCCACGCATATCTCAGAGTGACTGCGAACACAAATAGCCTAAACCTAGCTAGATTTGACGACTCTCACAGGAATGGTTCTCCGTTGAATCTACCAAATGTGTGGGATGAGCGGCATAACACTTTTGAGCGCTTTATCTTTTTTTTTTTTTATCACTCGTCTACTATGAATGCATAGCCCACTGCATCTTGTAATTTGTTGTGACAAACACTTGTGCCATCTAGCCTACAGCTAACAACAACTTGTGACGGCTATTCATTCACGTGTTGTAAAATTCTGAAATTGTATGAGGTTTACACAGGCTAGTTTAAACTTTAAACTGTAGCCTCTTGTCCCATGCCAGTTTCATTCATCCCGACCGGGCGGGACGCACGTTTCCGTTTTGTAGAAATAATTCCTGAATGTTGTTTTCAGAGCTGAACATGGAACTTTATTTGACAGATGACAGATTTGGTTGCTTGTGACAAAATATTAGCGTTCAATGCGGTACGATCTCGCTAATTATGTTTTAAAAAGCATTAAAAACGTTCCGGCTCTCTTAGGCTAACAGGCACGCACAATATAGGCCTACAGCTTCAATCAAAGAATTGCAGCTTTAGGCTACTAAATCACAATTCATTAACTTACATACAGTCGCAATGTTACATTTTCATACAGTTTCATCTTTATTCCATGGTATAGCCTATTCTAAAATATCCACAATTACAAATATTATTGGTTTTAATAGAATATTATAATATTGACTGGCTTTAAATATCCTATAGTGCTATACTGAGCAGTGCAAAGGTTTTGAAAGATACAAAAGGCCCTGTATTGGAGTTGTAAACTTACACTTTTAAGGTATAATATTGTCTAAATTGTGTTAATTATGTTTAATTGTTTGCTGATACAATTAAATCTGATACAATGAATGTGAAATCCTGGTATATTGCTGTCATTAGTGTCAAAATTCAACATTTTCAACATTAATGAAATGCTGACAGCCTACTAAATTTTTACTTCAGCTGACCTCTTTGTCTTAAAGTAAATCAGAAAAGAAGTGATTTAGACAAGTGTGTGCTAGACTGCTCCTGTAGCCAACAATCCCCTCTCTACCCTTTGGGAATTGAACTGTTATATGATCCTTGGTGATGTAAATTACAGGGATGCAAACAGACATGTGGTCAAAAAGGAGTGAGCCTCAGATCGGGGGGGGGGGGGGGGGGAGGGGGGAGGGGGGCGACGACTTATCGGTGTCTAACCTCTTTTGGAGGAATAGGCCTAATATGGTCACTACGGTCAATGTAGGGGGTCATGATATACAGTATCTTTATCCTGTTTCAAAGTTGCTGCACAACCATCATCTTGGTAAACTATCCTACCTTGACACTGTATGCCATAGCCACTGTATTGCTGTTCTTACTGCATCTTGAAATGTCTTGAAAGTACACACAGTGTAACCCTCTTTTTGTCCAAAATAAATTGCAAAATCTCTCTAAACCAGCTGTTTAGATACTCAGTAGCCTATATGCCTTTTAAAGTTTTGGTGAATTATTGGCACACTAATAATGTAGACAAAACAATGACTGCTGCCAAGTACAAACAAATGCTGGGAATACCATTTTTAAATATAGGCAATTTATTATGCCCAACTAGCTCTTATACAAGACGACAGCTCATGTCAACACATTATTTGTGTAGGCCTATATTCTAAGCTGTTAGGCTACATCAGGGGTACTCAATAGGCGGACTCCGGTCCGGATCCGGACCCAAACGTAGTGACATCCGGACCGAGCAAAAATCGAGATTTTATTCATTTATTTATTTATTTTTTCATAGTGATCCAAGCGAGATTTTATTGGGTTGATATTTCTACCTGTGTTTCCGATCACTCATCTACTGTAGCTCGCGCGCAATCCTAATGTCCTATCAGTGGTTGAATAACCTACATCACATCACTATGACAACTCTTGTAACTGCAAGCGCCTAGTCTGCGAGTGGCCTATCGGTCCGTTCCATTGGGCTCACCCACAGGACATCACCAGAAAGCTAGCGTAAGCCTACAACAACGATTTACAAGCGGTATTTGTTTCTTTAGCAAGCCAAGCAAATATCACGGTGTGCTCCAAAATTGACAAAAAGCGAAAGTTGGATTCCGAAAATAGTGAGTTCAGACAGAGTAGCCGACGTCAGGACTGGCAAATATGCATTGCTGCCTGCGGGGAGCACGAAGGAAACCAATGTGTTTAATCTATAACTAGCACTCCAAGAGCGCAGACCTTCGCCAAGCGCCTCCTGGATTCCAAATGGTGATCCTGATCACTCTCAAAATGTAATTGTTTCTTCCTTAAGAAACAAGTTATCTTGCTAACAAACAAACAAACAGACAGACAGACAAACCCCGATGAAAACATAACCTCCTTAATTGACGGAGGTAACAAACAAACCCTGATGAAAACATAACTGGCGGAGGTAATGAGACAGTTGCACTTGACAAAAGTGGAAACTTGAAACGTCATTATGAAACAAAGCATGTTCACTTCGAGCAGAATTATCCACAAACCTTTTATTTACTGCCTTTTTATTTAGCCTACTTTTTTCTAATTTTGGAAATGCACTGTTCCGGACCCTGGATAGATTACAAATTTGGGGAGTGGACCTTTTGAGTTTCTAATTGAGTACCCCTGGGCTACATGTATGATGGTATGATGTGTTTTTTTTTCTTTTCTGTCATTATTACTATTAATATATTGGTTCAATTAATTTACATGCCTACTGTAGCACTTCTGGCAAGTACCATTGCCTAATAGATTCCTACAAGTTTTTTGTCAAGGCAAGTTGCTGCACTGCCAGCTACATCTAATCCAAACATAGAAGGCCAATAATAATAGGATCTATTCTAGTTGGTTGGTAATCCAAATGCAAAAAAAGTATAAAGGCTAAACCAAAATTATGCTAATTAGCGATTAGCCACGTTGCTAATAACTACAATGAAAACGGTTCTGACAGCTACTGCAATAAGGCCATAATTTCCTATACAACTACATAAACAACAGAACATAACTTGAAATTAACTTTACTCACGTTATTGTCTTGCCATAATGGGCAAAGTAGGCTAGTCATTGAAACTTTTGTTATGCTCCACACAGCAGACAGATGTGTACTCTTTCCGACACTTTCAAGACAAGGCTATTTTTAGACATGTTGCGGGAGACATAACGAGCCGATTGATCTGACTATAATCTTTATTTTATTGATGATGTCAGCAGAGCCAGCTTCTATAAGCCATCGTGTGGTGTGCATGATGAACGAACCTTATCCATATGCCAAGAGGTGGACATGCGTAAGGCGTGTGTTAAATATCCCTTTCAGTGCGAATGCAATACAGTAACGGTGGGTTTCCACACAAGTTAAATTTCGCCTCGCGCCCATTGAAAATGAATAGGGAAGCGAAATTCGCTCCGGTAGGGCGAAATGAAGCGAATTCGTCTCATGGGGCGAATCAAAGTTGGCGATCTCCCAACTTTATGCAAATTTGAACCGCTCAGAGCAAATCAGAAGCCTGCGTTGTACACAGAGGCGGGAGTTACAAAAAAATCTGAAAACAATGGCGGCAGCCCGGGGGTCGTAACTGGAAATATTAAATGTGAATTAAGGTTTCTTGACCACTTTTAATGGTTTATTTTGAAACGGTTTATTGTTTATGTGCGACATAAATGTGTTAAGGACACACAGATCATTGTAGGTTAACGTAAGCTCTCTAACGGTAGAGTTAGCTTGTTAGCTAGTTGACCCAGTATAACCTATTGAAAACACATAGCAGCTAAATCGCTAGCCCACTGAAATGAACTACTATCGTGTTTATGTACAACATGACTTGTTGTCAACATAAAAACATTAAAACGGATTGTTGGGTGTATGCCACTTGAACATACTTGGGCTAGATAAACCACTGGATATAATCTGAAGCACTAGACTGTCTTGCTAACTAACCACTAAGCTAACCTGTTGAGCTACTGTTGACCACCGTTTTCAACGAGTATCCTGCCTGTCACTCAACCGAAACGCTAGGTGTGCGACCACCCCCCTCGGGCGAAATTTTAACAGGCGTATTTCGCGTGGTGACATGCCCTGTGGAAACCCAGCGTAAGCAGTAGGCTATGGTGCGCACGGGCTGCTCCATTGGCTTTGCGTGCGCAGCTTTCTCATATGTCTACACTACAGGCTACTGTCTCATAGACCGTACATTTACGTATTCGGTAATTTCCATACAGAATTATCTTTGATGAAATTATAATCAGACCGTGCAACGGGACCCCCCCCCCTTAAAAAAAAACTCATCGGATCTACACGATTCACCCAAGTCCCCCAGACAGACGTGAAAAAGGCGGCAGCCGCCAAAAGGCGCGCCGTTTGCATCCCTGAAATTATGAAAACCTCTTTCTTTGGTTGGTCTTGGTGCGGCCTTGACTCCTTTAAGACTCGGTCTCGACTCAGACTTGCTTCCTAAAAGACTCGGTCGTTGTCACTCGGTCTCGGCTGCAGTTAAACCAACGGTCTGGACCCCCCCCCCCCCCCCCCCCCCCCACATCGTAGGGCAGTGGCGGCGATTCGGCGGGGACGCTACGGCGACGCCCCCTTCCCCTGGACAGACACCACCTTAACTAACAAATTTTCTGGGGGAAACCCTATTCTTTATGTAAAAAAAACACTCCAAAGACCAGTTTTTGTGGAGTATTACACTAGAGTGTGTAGATTGTGTATACAGTAGATTGATGAGAAAAAAAAGAATTGAATCCATTTTAAGATGAGTCTGAAACGTAACAAAATGTAGAAAACTTCAAAGGGTCTGAAAACGTTCCGGTTGCACTGTAAACAGTATGTAATCATAAAACAATTTTCAATTTTGAAGACCAAGTGCATTGCATCCTTTTATGCTTACAATTCAATCAAATAACCAACCTGAACCCATTTTAATTCTAGAACTTGAAGCAGTTAAGACTAAGTAAAAGTAGTAGGTAAGCTAAGTCTGAGAGAGACTAGGAGCAGTCAGGATTAAGGATGGGCATAATTAATCGACGATCGAGAATTGATCCTTAAGAATTTTGTCGATAACATACATTTGTAATCGATTAAACTATTGTACCTTGCGTTGCGTAGTGTGAGTCTTGAAACAATGATATTAATTTCACTGTGTGGCAACAATTAAACATTTTACCAGCTGGGGGAAATGTTTGACACCATTCTCAGTTAACTGCGAGTTTCCGTTTTGATTTCAGTAGTAGCCAATCATGAAGGGGTCAGGGTGAAGTGTGGCGTGGGACCATTTTAATTTCAAAAGTGACTGTGCTGCAAGCACTACAACAACGTGTAGGTTATGCTATTTAGCAGACGCCTTTGTCCAAAGCGAAGTACAACACCGCCATACTCAAACTAGCCAACCACTTGAATAAATATAGAGGTGCATCCTGTAACTTTATTTAGTCTACCAAACGGGTAGAATCTCACTAGGAAGAAAAGAAGCAGGAGCTGTAGTAAGACACCAGTCTGGTGATAGTAGCCTAGGCTATGTCGTGACGGAATGCGATATGCTGGTTTCAATAAATGTCCATGCTAAATTCGAGTTGATGCTAGGTTGAAACTGAGTGCAATCAAAACATAAACTTGCAGGTAACTGAGAATGGCTTCAAATATTGCCCCTGACTGGTAAAATGTTTAATCGTTGCCACACAGTGGCATTGATTTCATTGCTTGAAGACTCACACTACGCAACAAACACGTAGTGGTTTTGTTTTTTCATTGCATTTTAAATAAAAATAAATCATTAATGATTAATCGATAGTTGATCGTTAATTCTCCCGACGATCGACTAAGAAAATTTAATCGAATGCCCATCCCTAGTCAGGATGACTCTTAACATGCAGGTACACATGCAGAATCACTAGGAACGACCCTTTACATAGTTCAGCAACAACATCACTTACAGTAGTCTGACATGTAGGCCTTGAAGGTGAAGCTGAGTGTCTCACGCACGTTGATGCGCACAAGCGAGTTCCGACGCAGGTTGTCCAGTGACTGCAGCTTGTGGCGGCATGGCCCCTCGTACAAGGACCAGCTGTTCCAGCCTTTTGCTTCAAGGAACAGCCAGGTGTGAGCTTTTAGGATGTTATTGTGGGCCAGCGCAGGCATGCACATCTTTCCATAAGCACTGCCATCCCTATGCAGGTGCTGGATGAGGAAGCTGGTCTTGCCGGGGCACACCACTGACATGCCCACGTGCCGCCAGTCAAATTTCAGGCTTTCTGCAGCACAGAGCACAAGGCAGTTACATATACATACCGGCTATCAGGATCTTGTCGGGACTTAACCGGTGGTCATTCTGTGTATTACCTTGTGCCATGTGTTTGTTTACCTGGCCCCGTATTCACAAAGCATTTTATGTTACCACTAAGACTACTCCTAAATCGCACTACAAGACTTTAGCTAGGAGTTTTCTCTTTATTCACAAAGCCTCTCAGACCTACTTTTAGTAAGGAGAACGGACAGCTCTTAAGATAAGATGAGAAGCTCTATTGCTATGGTTGACGTCATTACTCATGAACAAGCTGATTAAAGTGACCACCTTGATTGGCTGGTGATAATAACGCGGGAATGATGGCAAAACCTCTCCTACGATGACGAGTCGAGTGACAGGTGACTGGCTGGTGAGAATGCGTGTGCGATGTCAGACTGTGAAGGATGGAAGATGATGAATAAATGGGCATAGCCTAAATTAATAAAGAGTAATGCAAATAGCCTAGGAGCATAAACACGGACTGGAGCAGTATCTTTGCAACATGTTTTAAATTAATCTGAATGAAAGCATGTTCGCAAAGAGGAGAAACAATTTAATTTAATTTAGGCCAACAATGATTGTCGGTGGCGTTATTGCATCCTACTGTAGTTGCAATGCACTATTTATTCCCTCGCATGACAGCTCCTGGGACAGCACGTACATTAGGGTGCATCAAAAAATAACATTTTTGAATTTTGATATGGCTGGGTGCTAATAGTGTTCCAATATAGGTAGAAACAACACATGCAAAATATTTTTCCATTACATGATGATTTAGGGGTGCCACCACACATCTGTTTTTGGTGGATAAAGTGGCTGTGGTTCTCAATGGTCGCCATGGCGACCTGAGGTAAAAAATGCTATAGCTCATTATTATAGCTTATTATTACATTACTACTATTATATCTTTAGTTGTGTCTTTGTATACTTATTTATCACAAGTCATTTAAGTCATATTTATAGGTATTTGGTGCTCATTACATCTAGCTAACGTGAACTAGCAACAGTTTGCTAACCACACCACCTCCATTGTGCATCCTACACTGGGACAGCAAGTTAACACCGATGCTCAGCAATGTGTGCCAGTTGGAGGAGCGTCCTACTGTACAGTGAAAGTTGGAGATACAGAGAGGCTGAAACTGCTTGGAATCCTGGCGTATTAGAAGCAGACCAATGAGTCATGCCCAATGATCATTGCCCGGTTGACATGCACGTTGCTGCAGGACTGGTGCTGCGACCAGGTTGTCAACATGGCATTTGACACCACTGCGTCAAACACCGGCCATCTCACTGCAGCCTGCATTGCCATACAGCTCTCAAAGGGCCGAGCACTGCTTTGGTCTGGGTGCCGGCACCACATGTGTCAGTATCACCCCATGTGTATACCAATAAAGTAAATTAAACTTTATATCCCTGCTGAAAAAAAAACGCCTGACCAGCATAAGATGGTTTGCTGGTTAACCAGCTTGTCAACCAGCTTGTTTGACCACCCTATGATGGTTGACCAGCTAGACAAGCAAAACTCTTGTGAAAACATACCTTCAGCTGGTTTACCCAGCTTATGATGGTACAGTAATTCAGGCAGACCTGCTGAAAAAAACAGCTACAGTAGAAGCCAGCTTATGCTGGTAGCTGGTTTTAGCTAGTCTTTGCTGGTTTTCTTCCAGCTATTACTGGTCTTTGCTGGTGTAGCTGGTTAGGCCACCAGCTAGACATGCTGGCGTGACCATCTGAGGAAGCTGGTTGTGCTGGTATGACCAGCCTGTCGTGTGGGATACAGCTGGTTTAAGATGGTCATGCTGGTTACCAGCCTGCCAAGCTTGACAGAGATGGTCAAGCTGGTTTTCTACAGTAGAATGACCAACATAAGCTGGCATGGCCAGTAAAAACCAGCCATGTAGACCAGCAACACCAATTAAAATGACCAGCTTGAGGTGGTGGTACGACAATCAAAACCAGCTGAATTACCATCATAAGATGGGTAAACTAGCTAATATGTAATAGTTTTCGCAAGAGTTTCGCTGGTCTAGCTGGTCAACCATCATAGGTTGGTCAAACAAGCTGGTTAACAAGCTGGTCAACCAGCAAACCACCTTAAGCTGTCAGGCTGTTTTTTTCAGCAGGGCAGAATGACCATCTTACACCAGCTGTGTCCCACACAACAGGCTGGTCACACCTGCACGACCAGTCACGCCAGCATGTTTACCTGGTGGTCTAACCAGCTACACCAGCAGTAGCTGGAAGAAGCAAAAAACAGCTAAAAACAGCTACCAGCATAAGCTGGTTTCCTGCTGGGTTTTTTTTCAGTTGGGATGTGTGTCCGACATCCACAAAATTCAGGGTAAGGCCATGTGAACAGGTCCCATTGACTTCCATTCATTTTGTCCATAGGACATTCATTCCAAATGAATAGAGACTCTTCAAAGTTGAATTCTGAGAAATGCCCAAGTTGTAAAAGCAGACAACTTTTACTTTGATAACCCTACAGAACATATTACTGTATAAAAGTTCACTCTATTCAACATTTCCAGGTCAACCTTTTGCCAATTAGGCGAAAATTGCGCATTTTTCAAAATTTCGCCATAGTTCATGTGTTAGGTGGCACCCCTAAATATCAATGAAATTCCTTAAAACTTTGCAAAAGTCACTTTTTTCTTGATTGGAACAAAATGCAATGCCAGCCAAAATGATATTTTTAAATTAAAATTTCCCATTCAAATTTGATGCACCCTAACGTACATTTCACTATGCTACATCGCGACGTGAAATGCCACTAAAAGCGGTTTGTGAATAGGTCTTAGTGAGTTAGGAGTCCTCTTGAATTCTTTTAAGCTGTCCTAGACTTAGGAGCTATTTTTAGGCTTAAAATGCTTTGTGAATTACTTTTAGTGAAAATAGGAGTGTGTGTGTTTGTGTGTGTGTGTATATGGGTGTCTCACCGTTGCGTGACTTCATGAGGACCCAGGAATCCTTTAAATTCTGAAGCAGCAGATCATCGCTTTGCAAAGGCTCAGCATGTGTACTGGGAGCTCGGAGTGTTTCAATGACTTCTCCTTCGGCAAAGGCAAGATAACCAGGGACGAAATGCTGCTGGCCTACAGCTGTGATGACCACTTTTCCCCCCGAACTGCAACACACACACACACACACACACACACACGCAAGATTGCATAGGTGAAATTGTTAAAAAAAAACATGATCAACCATGAGCCATAGTGTCAATGTAGTGAAGATGAACAGATTAAATAAAGTAAGCACTCAATCAGACAAAATAACGTAACACTGTTAACTTTGACAATGTTATCTTTCTGTTTGAAAACAAAAGATAGAAAAGTTTGGTGAGTCTCCTAGAGTCTCTTCAAGCTACTCTATCTAACCCTACAAACTAATTCCAATGTGGGTAAAAGCAAAAGTGTATCTAATATATATCTAATGAACATATAAAAAAATCTACCCATTTATATTTAGTGGAACATACTTTTTTTCAAGGTCAAAGGTAGCAATTTCCAATGCATTTTGCCATTGGGATTTACTACTGGTGAAATGGGTAAAATTTTAAACTATAGATATCAAATTGAAACTTTTGGTATCCAATATAGAAGCAAAATGCAGCAATTATTTTGAAGCTGATTGTACCTATTGTTCAGATTTAGTTTTCTAGAAATATATGCAAATTATTGCATATGGGCAATTCCATATCAGTTGGAACAGGTCCGACACCATGGTCCTCAGTTTTTCCTGATTTTTGGTCCAAATGTTCCTCCATGTCTCATTAGAAGAAAACCAAAATTTTAGCTGGGTATCTTGTTTAGTTTCTGAGATATGGCTCTTCAAATGTGGTTAGACGCGTCCTAAAAAAAGGCTGAAAATTCTGGATTTAATGATCACCACTTTTTTTTAAACCCCTCTCCTCTCTTAAAGGGATAGTTCGGATTTTAAGACACGAAGTTGTATGGGTTCCCTGTCAGCAACGTAGTGCATCAGCACTGACTTACCCCCGACAGCGTCCTGTGAGCCGAGATCCAGCCGGTTTTTGATCGTTTTTGATGCCGGACTATTTTCTTCAGCAAGTTTCTGGGGTCACGAAAGTAAAGTGTTTTTCTTCTCAAAACCATATGCGTTCAACAGAGTGATATATTTGCACCACAAAAACGTTGTCCAGCTGTCAGTAGCGCGCAGTGATAGGAATCGCGAAAAATAAGTAAGTGATAACGAGGTTTGAATTTTTCCTGGACAACGTTTTTGTGGTGCAAATATATCACTCTGTTGAACGCATATGGTTTTGAGAAGAAAAACACTTTACTTTCGTGACCCCAGAAACTTGCCGGACTACTTTCTTCAGCATCAAAAACGATCTAAAACCGGCTGGATCTCGGCTCACAGGACGCTGTCGGGGGTAAGTCAGTGCTGATGCACTACGTTGCTGACAGGGAACCCATACAACTTCGTGTCTTAAAATCTGAACTATCCCTTTAAGGCTACCATATTATTTTCTAAAAATTTGAACACTGGGGCAGTACCCTGTGTTGTTGTCCAAAATCATAAAGGAATTACAGTCCTTCCCACCATTGGAGACTTATTCATCGAAACAAACCCATATTTGTTTTGAAAGCAATGAAAAAAAAAACCTGTTTTTGTTCTCTTATGGTCATGAATGGCTAGCACTCACTGTTTTAAAACTCTACATATATATAGTCCATGAGTAAGAGAACATGTTGACAAAAAATTGAGAATGTTAGTTTTCGTATTTCGAGGCTATGAGCATTCAAAGTTGGCCAAAATGGCGTTTTTTCCTAAAAATGCCACTTTTATTGCCTTTTTCCAAGGACAAGATGAAATGCAAATCCAACATTTCTTTTTTTACACTTTGTAGATCATGTGAATGTGGTAGATCCAACCTGTCCATTTTAATATCCCCACAGCACATGTCTGAAGTTAGAAAAAATGAAAAAATGTCTTTGCTGAAGGAGGTGTTGGTTTGATTTGTATGAACCTCTTAGAAGGACAATATGGGGTGTAAACCCATTTTGTCTTTTTGAGGGATCAGCATGCCATCCTGTTAACAGGATAAAAATCTTATATCCCATTTTTACTCTTTATTGATCCCTTATAGTCCAGGTGATATGTGAAAAAATCGTTCACTTTTTCATAAAAGCATGAAACTTGGTACGCTTGTACAGTTTGGGGCCCTGAACATTTTCAAAGATGGAGCCATCGCGAAAACGCCTCGTGGCGGCCGTGGCGGCCATTTTACTTTCCGCCATTACCGAATTATGTATTTTGCATCATATCTCCTGAACCAAACATGATAACACAGAAAAGGTGATGTCTACCCCTATGTTTTGATGGTCAAGGATTACAATGATACCATATACAACATCATAAACTGTTCAGGTGAATAGTTAATGGTGAATTCAGTGATGTGAGAAGGAAATCACAGCATCTGGGAACCTCGGCTAGACTAGATAATATCATGTCTGTTGCATGCAAGTTGTGTAGAGTTCTAAAACATAATCCTTTTGTTCATTAACTCTGACAATGCTATAAAGAGTAGGACAATATTCAATATGACATCAACAACTCCGCTTGAAAAAGAATATCTCGAACACAAAGATTTAATATGACCAGTCCCACCTCTGACTCTTCATTCACAACCATGTCCGACGAAGGGAACTACACCAAAGCCAAAGAGATGCAGCAGGGGCCAGAAAGGGAAGAAATGGAAGCAACAGCACCCCTACACCACAGAGGGTAAGATATATTCAACCTCCCCAGCACCGGACTAGGAACAGCCGATGCAGAAGAACTCACCGATTTCATCAACACTGGTGGTCACCGACTGCCCCCTCTACTCAGTCCCCTTGACCAAGGTCACCTTGAAGGGCAGTCCAGCCAAGGGCATCACTCCACAAGAGACCACCACTTCGACCTGACCGAACTGTTTCAGAACCCGTCTGGTACAGTTACCCTGGTAGAGATAGGAGAAAACTTGAGGAACATGGACAATGGTTTCCCAAGCTCTCAGAAGATGAAGGAGATGACTGAGGAAGTGAAGGCAAGGAAGGAAAGACTGAACAATACATTGCACAAAGAACTAAATGATATATAAAAGAATCAGGAATTAAATGGGACAATGACAATGATTTTCCACGAGGAAGGGTCAGGAGATGATACATAAGGGACTTGGGTTCCACAACCAGCCAACACATGGAGGGCACGCCCAAAAATGTCCCTAAAGTCAACGGTACCTGCACCCCCAGAAACCATAGAAAGGGGAAGAAGCGGCCAGACCAAGAAGCGGAAATGGAGATCAGCCAGCACCTATGGAAGACAATACCTTGATGAAGTGGGCCGAATTTACCGCTAAATCAATATATCCAGAAAGAAACTGTTATGTGTGCTCAACAATAAGACCAAGGCTGATGATAGTACCAGCGTCGGCAACGTGCGAGGAAGACATGGCCAACCAGGAGTCAGGGAAGGAGTACGAGGAGGACATGTTCTCCCCATTTTGCTGCCTCAGGCTGAAATACTGAACAGGCACAATCTCGTAGCATTACCCGGACGAGGGAAAACCTACATGGCGTGCAGCAAAGAGCAATGAAAAAAGCCGTGCCACAGGAGGCCTTAGCATACAGTTACGATCCATAACTTTACCGGTCAGATTACAAGGTGACCAGGATCCCTTGTTATTTTCTGTGTCATTTTTGCCAGGCGGTCATCATGTAAATTATCCATTATATTTAACTCTCCCACCATTTTTCCAGCCCTTTCAGTAACACTGCCAATCCTGGCCGTCTCTGTTGCTCCAGCATTCCCACCCCAACCGACCACACATTAACTCCAAACGCTACATATCACTGACATAAAAAAATATTCTCACCACATCAGCATTTACCTTATAAGACTGCAACTATGCAATATAAACATGGACATTTTTCCATCAATAAGTTAACATGATCAGACCATGTTAGCTTGTCTTAAAAAACATATACAAATACTTGTATGAGTTCACCCATTCTGCTACTGAACCTTTGATTATACTGCCTCAGTTGAACCTTTGATTTCCACTGCCTCAGTTGGCATCTTATTTCTCCTATTCTATAATCAATTACTAATTCTTCAGTTTTCTTAATGTTGAGTTTTAGGAAATGAGTGTCGAATTGGGTGTGAATTTTGAGAAACCCACTCTAGTTTTCAAAATTGTGTTTTAGCAATTGGAAAAAAACTGCAAGCATTGAGGTGTTTGGCTAGGTGGCACATGTATTGGTTAGCTCATGCTGTGTCATTTTGAATGCCATTGTTTTGAAACTGCAACCATATTATGTCAGATTTCCGTCTTATGTAGAGAACTGTGCTCAGTGCGTGCAAAATGTGTGTAAAGCAGAAAATGTGTTTAGACTTTTGGAGACTTGAGAGGGTGTTTTGCTGTCTGTGTGTCAGTTTAAATAATTGTGCTATGAGTGTCATTTTGGTGTATTAGCAATTGGAAAAAACTGTAAAAGCCTATTTACTATGATGTGTGGTTGTATCGTGTTGAAAGCTGAGCTAAAATCATAGTATAGAATTCTCACACACTGTCTCCCTGCATCCAGATGACAGCATATCACTCATTATAATCCAATTCTTATAAAAGTGCATAGATAAAATAGATCTGAAGATCAGTGGTGATTAGAACAATGCAATTGTTACAAAATTCCAATTTGGCAAGATGGCCGTTGCATCTAAATTGAGTCGTTTATCAGCTCATGTAGGTGTTAAAGGTATACTATGCAGGATTGGCGATTTCATCGCCGGTTTCGCTTTCACTTTTAATTTTTCGCTCGTTTTATGCTTGCATATTTCTCTGGAGAGCTTCCCCTACAGCTCTAGCGTGTATATTTTACAAAACTCCTCAATCGGTCAGTCTGCCGTGCCTTTTCATGAGACTTTACATGACACTTCCTGGAGTAGAGCATGGGTGCGTGCCCGAGGATTCCTGAAGTTGCAAGTGTGGTTCTACGGCTATAGACCACTAGGGCGGCGACCGGTATTGACTCATTTAATCATATATAACAGTATGAAACGAATTGATTAACTGAAAAACGTTGCATAGTATACCTTTAAGAGTGGCTGACGTACTTGTCACTTTGGGGTTCAAAATCCATCTCGGGCCCTAGCCTTATGTTCATAACAATAATTGGTATATCCTGTCTCTTGGTCAGGTTTCAGTTATAAGCACATTCTATACTCGCTCATTGCATAGTTAACCGTCATAAGCATTTTGGTAAAATGCTCATGTGCACCTAGTTCCTAGGCTGCCTGGGGCATTGCAAATGCAAAAAAACCTCCTTAAAGTGCGCAACTCTGTATCAGTGTGGAGGAGACTGTGAAGGAGACAGTGAAGAATAGGTTCAACAACAACAACAACAACAACAACAAAACAATCAAACAAATGTTTTTAAAATAATTTCTTTTGAAGTAAATCTTGTGTTCGAGACATTCTATTCAAGCTAAGTTGTTAATGGTCATATTGAATATTATTCTATTCTTTACAGTCACTGTATTGTCAGGGTTAATGAACAAAAGGATTATGTTTTAGAACTCTATAACATGCAACATACATGATATTATAAAGTCTAGCCGAGGTTCTCAGATAGGCCTGCTGTAATTTCCTGTGACATCACTGAATTCACCATTAACTGTTCACCTGAACAGTTTATGATGTTGTATATGGTATCATTGTAATCCTTGACCATCAAAACATAGGGGTAGACATCACCTTTTCTGTGGTATCATGTTTGGTTCAGGAGATATGAGGCAAAATACATAATTCGGTTATGGCGGAAAGTAAAATGGCCGCCACGGCCGCCACGAGACGTTTTCGCGATGGCTCCATCTCTGAAAATGTTCAGGGCCCCAAACTGTACAAGTGTACCAAGTTTCATGCTTTTATGAAAAAGTGAACGATTCACCTCAAATTTGGCACATATCACCTGGACTATTAGAATATGTCCAAAAGTTGTCATAAATTAAAAAAGGCGACTAAATTGAGGGGCTTAAATGGCCAAGTGGATCAAGTCACACAAGGCTAAAAATGAAATATAAGACAGAAGAGATACTGAGGGAGAACACTGTGAAATGTATAACCCCTGCTATGATGGCCTTTGAACCCACTGTGTCCTTAACTGAGGTTCATTTGTAGAAGGTGGTAGAAAGTGAAACCGTGGAAAAGTATGATTGTACCCATAAGGTTTGCCAGAAATATATCTAAAATAGACTTGCTTGATACCAGCTTGCTCTAAACCAAATAAAAATGTGCTAATGCAGCAATGATAGATAAACTTATATGAAAATAATATTTACTCAGATTTTCAAAGTGTGATTCTGTTTAAATAAAAACATGTAACTTTACTTAGAATAGAAGTATGATTTTGCAATAGATTAAAAAACTGTATTTTTTACTTAAACTTTAAAGAGTAACTGTTTAGACTTAAAATGTATTTTTCCTTGAATTTGATAGAATGTCTAATCAAAAGATGTGTTTTAATTCAGCTTATATAGTATGTCATGTTTAATGAAATGTGCTTAGAATATGTATAGAGGAAAAAGCTTGTAGTTCATGTGCAGGTCTGAGTTCAAAGCAAGGTCACCAGAAAGGGAAAAAAGAGAGACAAAGACACTTGGTCGTGTCGGAGCGCAATAGGTCTAGACTTGGGCGTGAAAGTAGTATAAAAGGTCTCCTTCGCGGGGACTTAAGGTTCTTCTCCTTTTTCTTTTGGACTCTGAACTTTGCATTTCGAGACAGATAGAATTTTTTTTATTTTGTATTTTATTTTTAATAAAGTCAAAGCCCTAACCTTTTGTTAGGGCATTGTTTAAAAGCCGCCGAGAGTTCTTTTTCGTGTTTCCTGCCTCCCCTGTGTCAAAGAGAACATCGACCCTCTCGCAAGAGGCGCAAGCCTACAGAGGGGACCTAGTGGGTAAGTTTGTCTGTGATTTGGGCTTACTTTCTAAGACACCGTTAATGGGCAAATACTTACTGCACAATGCACTGACACATACAGGAGTAGCAAACTCAGCTGTGTATTTAGGAAGGAAAGTTCTATACACCGTAGCGGTCACAAAACCAACTAGGCTTCGTTTAACAGTTGTATTTCTGTAAAATAAGGTCTAAATGCATACCACACAAGCAGGGATATGGAAATCGGTTTTTAATAAATAAACTTATGTAAAAACTGAGCACAAATTGTTACAAATAAAATCAAAACCTGTGTAATGTCATGTATAATATGCAGATTCATCCTTGAAAAATTCATATTATCTTTTTGCACTGTTAGTAAATTAAACTAAGTTTGTTGTGAGCAAACAACTTACTTTAACTTATTGAAAGCAGATGTGTATTAATGACTGAGAATTTTTATCTTTCAGTAATTCAAAATCATACTAGTTTAGATTAACTGAATTATTCTCATAGATTGCAAAAGGTCTGTCACTGGAGAAAGAAAATACATATGTGTGATCAGCTTTGATAGTGACTGTGAAGCTTTCTGCGGTCCCTTGTTCGACAGACAACGTCTGCGATGCGGTCTCTGTGACCGGAGGTTGACCTCAGTAACCATAGTCAAGAGTCAGCTGCCATAAACACAATCTATTTTCTCCGAAAGTGTAAAGACACTTTATTATAGGTATGATTGCAGGCAATAGGATCAGCAGTGAAAAAGGACTAGATTAAAGAGAGCCTCCTAAAAAGTTTCACTTGTTGACCCCAGAGTCCTGATCAAGGATTTTTGGTCCAAATAGAGAAAGTCTCTCTCTTTTGCATCAGTCCTTTCGTACATCCTAAACCCGTTGAAAAGGGGCCCCTGCAAAAAACACGATACTGACAGTCACTTCCTCTTCTGCAAGGCAAGATTTGCAGAGACAGAAGAGGAAGCACACACTCTTTAGCAAGGCGAAGAACTCGCAGAGTCTAAAGACAAGCATACTCTTTGGTAAGGTGTAATAAAAAAAACAGAACCCAAAGACAAATACACCACACCACTCTTCTTGAAAAAGCGAGAGCCTCGCTGATTTTTGAAGAAATACACACACACCCACGGAGTAGCGATCTCAACTGTGATTGTAGTAGCCCTATATTCACCAGAGTAGACACAAAACGCAACATGGCGCCCAACGTGTAGGCAGTGATTGAGTAAGACGAACAAGTCACCACACTAGCTTAAGCGCTCGAACCCACAATACCTAGAACAGTGTATAGGGTACGATACACAAAGAGTTTCTTGTTAGATAACCCAGTAGCGCGCGCACTGGCAAAACCTAAAAAGGGCTCGCAAACCGCGCATAAAAGTCTTGTTAAATAATAGCGAAGGCGCAAATCGACCCAGTAAAAGGCAAAAAAGGATTATAAGGTACCGGCCATTATATATCCTGCCGCGTGATAGTTACTGGTCAAACCAAGTTCGATCACTGAAGCCGACAGAGGCTGACTGTATCCGTAGCATAAGGCAAATCTTAGGTGTCACTGGTTGTATCCTGACGCGAACCCAGAACACGGAGTGAAGTGGGGAGTTGCTAACCCACGAGGGACCGCACCTATCTGAAGAGTCCCTAGCAGGGAGGAACAGTTATTAAACAGCCGAGACTAGGGCATTATGGACCCTGCAGCCGCAGACAGTGAATGGACAGATAGCTCTAAATCTGACTCAGATGACGAGCAAGAAGCTCCTTTCAGTATGCGAGCTATGAGGGAAGCCATAGCCCGACACCAAAGTCCGGGTGGTAGGAGGCAGCGCCGTTGGCCGACACGCACGTCTAATCCTACACAAAATTGCAGGTTAATCCTGGGAAATGTTTTGGATTTAGACTTCGGTACAGACAGGGGCACCTTTCTCAACCCGGCAAACGTACAGCTGTCGCACACAGCAGGAGTAGCTGCTGCAGTGCAAGGCCGCTGGAGTGAAGAGACCCGAAATAATCGAGCCGACCTATTATCACAACTCCCGCTGAGATCAGGAACCGTGGTAGCACAAAAGGTCATAACTGACCCACAGGTTAGCACGGTCTTACACGTCGCTTATGAAGCCCATGATGGGACAATGAACCACCACCAACAGGTGCAACATTTACAAACATTGATACAAAAAGCTGTGTTGATGGCGTCAGGGACCATAATAACCCCTCCCTTTGGTGATGGAGTTTTTGGTTACGACACCCTAGCAGCAACAGGGGCGCTCCGAAATGTAGTACTGCTAAACCCAGGAAGACATTTCGTAGTAGTAGCGCTAACAGAAGACAAATTTCAAAACCTAAATGATGAGTTAGGGAAACCACTAGCCCAGGTATCGATAGACCAAAATAATGGCACAAGAAGTGATGTGATAAGCGTTCCCACAGCACATTTGATCGCTGACATCACACCACACATGCCAAACACACTCCCCCCGATATTCAGACCCCAGGGCGGCACAAGGGAAGCTCCAGGCGTTGAGCCTGTGGAACCTGAGTTTCCTGACCCCCCTATACAAAGGGAGGGAATTGTGACCGAGGTCGGGGGAGTAAGAATGATTTTCTTAGCCGCACCACCAGATCAGGCCCCATCTGAAAACATGGGCGCTTTGACTGTATTGAGGCAAGTTGACATTATGACAGATCCCCCAGAAGAGGCTGAGATAAGGAGGACCTTCGGGTCAGCCAGATATCGTATAGCCCGTAGTACAGTAGCCACCAGCATAGGAGAGCCTGAGCCGGGGGAGATGGTGAGATTAAACACACCAGGAGCCCTCAGGGAATGGTACTCCGCAGTGCAATTGGTGAGAATAGAGCAAAACACCAAAATGAATGATTTGTCGGCGGCCATAAGGTACTCTATAGCAGACGCAGCGGATGACAATGATCCCATTGTAACCATAAGACTGCGTACTCAAAGAAAAACCTTTCTGGGTCTTAGACAGAGAGAGCTATTTGCAGCAGTTGCATTAGCCTACCCATGGGGAACCGCCACAAATCCCATAACGGTGAGGTTCTTAGTTGACGTAGAAGAAAATGAGGCATTCCTAGAAAGTCTAATGAAACAGGCATACGCCGGTGTGCCAAAAGGGACCTCTTTGGGCGCTTCCACTCTCCCCATCCCCGCCACGGGCGAGCATGCCTTGTCTGAGGAAGAAGTGGGGGAAAGAGAGGATGGCCTCAGATACAGCGTTCCGGTCACACCAGAGCGAGGGCGAGACAGAGCTAGGGCCTGGCCACGAACACCCAGACCTTCCCCCCCGAGGGGGACCCCGAGCGGTCTTCAATATGATGGGTCACAACTACAAAATTCAACCCCACAAGGACCCACAAGGGTCCACGCCATGCCGTCTCCGATAAGTGTAGGAGCACCCATAATACGAGCCCCCTCTACTGTATCGTTCGCGTCTCCCCATGACCCGATACAGTATATTAGAGGGGAAAACAAAAAATCACCGCCGATTAAATATAGAACACAAAATTGTAAAGCCCCCCCGTGTAAACCACCTATATGGTCAACATACGAAGGAGTAGCTTTCTGCCCACTAAATACTTCTCAAACTTATCAATATAAAGAGAATGAGAATAAAAGACCAGACATCCCCTGGTATGAAGCCTCAAGAGAGGAAAGAGAAGTAATCAGCCAAGCGCCCTCATCCTCTGAAGTTTTGGGCCTACCTGGCATAACCAGAACATGGAAGGAGGCACAGCTGGCTATAGGTTATGACTATTACAAACAGGGATGTGATAGAAGAGACAGGTCTGTAGAGAGATACTATGGGATAAACGCCCTGTTTAAATCTATAGACCCTCCCCAAGCACAGCCAACCTGGAGCAGCAATGAGCGGACAGAGGGCCGTGGTGCTGCAATTCAACCAGAGTTAGGCACCTCCACGTTTTCACGAAGCCAAATCTTAGGCGCAGGGATGAGCACCGTAAAACTTCTTGGCCTACTTCCCCCTAGGACGGAAGGGCAATCAGACGCGGTATATCTCAAAGGCTGTATTGATGCAGGACTTCCTGAAGAATTACTTCAGGATCCGACAATGAACCTGGCCCTGAGTGTTAACAAAGGCATTAGAGTGCCTCCAGGCAGCACATGTTTTGATCTAGTGAAGACTCACAAGAGAGCCCCAGGAGAGGATGAGTTGGAGGAACAACTCAAAATCTTATCCAAAGAGGTGACAGAAAAGAAAATACCACTAGATCAAGCCATGAGAACTGTGATACATAAAGGGGCCAGTGCAGTACAGCAAGAGAGATTATTAAATGCGATACCCGGTGGTACACCCCTAGCTGCAGGTTGGCCATGTTGGAACTCAACAGATAAACAACAACAAATATACATATATGATAGGAGATCAAGCGCTAATAAGGCGAGAGCCAAGCAGAAGGAGTTGGAACAACAATACCCCTCCTCTCAAGGCTAAACAAAAATAAGATACAGATAGCAGGTTTAAACCCACTATTTGGAAAACTGAAAACCAAATGCAGTAACTGCGCCAACAAGGGAACCAAAATGTACCCCATCGCTGTTAAAAGGCGAGGGGAGTGCTACTCCACTGACGTTGCGGTGCCCCTACTTACTACTACATTAGGAAATAAATAGTTTCTAATAACAACAGACAATGCAATGGGAGACACAAAGGTCTACCCATGCAAAAAAGCAACAGCAAGGGTTATTGCCGATCGCATGGCACAATATTTCACCCACCAACAACCTCTGTCATTGAGAATAGACAACGTAACTTAGTTCCTAATCAAAACAGTATTAAACTTACTAGAGGAAATGGGCGTTCAAGCAATATTCTCAATGGTATACAAACCCGAAACAAATCGCAAAGAGTCATGGAAAGAGCAGTGAGGTCAGCATAAGAGTACATAAAAGCAAATGCCACCATCAACTGGGACAAGCCCAGGCAACTGATGTTGCTAAATGAGTACTTATCGCAACCAGAACTCTCTAAAGCCACAAAACACTCATATGCAGGGCCAACGACCACTTCAGTCCTGCTCCACAGAGAGCAGACGAGAGGCCAGGGCATCAAAAACACAAACGAAGGTGAAGACATTGTAGTGAACGTAGCAGGTAACGTTGTGACCTTAGCAAAGACAGGCAGGGTACATCTTTCACACATACGTTTACAAAAATGATCACACACTCAACACCCACACACACTAAGCCCAGGTGTCTTGCCCAAGGACAACTTGTCGTCTCAGACACAGGGGAGGGCTCGATTAAGCTGGGCCGAGGGGACCCCTCGGACCCAGCTGGGACTCTGCTTAGATGGACAACATACTCTCCAGGGGAAACTCTGGACCACAGAGTAAAAGAACCAAAAGATCCAGATACTCTGGATCAAGATGACTCTTTACTCCCAATCATTAACGGGAAGAGGAGCTCAGAGTTTGACAAACCTCCCCCTGTCCCCGACTGTGAAATCAACTTTTACAGGGACTTCCCAGAAAGTCACTTGGATGGTTAGAGATTGGGGCATTAGCCCAGAAAATCTCGCACAAAGCAGCCGAAGATGACCTGCTGGAAGCCTGTTGAACAACATCCCCCAGACAAGAGGTGAGGTGACTCAAACTGAAGTTGAAACGAAGACTAGAACTGTGACAGTGACGGGAGAACACACACACACCCGTCACAGGAAGAAAAAATCGAGGCAGCTGGCTGGCGTAGATTCGACGCACTCAAACCAGAAGTAGGTCCATACGACGCCTGCATCCTCGACCCAACAGACATGGCCAGCAACCCAGACGCAACAGGATCGACGTTTCCACGGTTCCAGAGGAGGATGTAGAAGGTGGTAGAAAGTGAAACCGTGGAAAAGTATGATTGTACCCATAAGGTTTGCCAGAAATATATCTAAAATAGACTTGCTTGATACCAGCTTGCTCTAAACCAAATAAAAATGTGCTAATGCAGCAATGATAGATAAACTTATATGAAAATAATATTTACTCAGATTTTCAAAGTGTGATTCTGTTTAAATAAAAACATGTAACTTTACTTGGAATAGAAGTATGATTTTGCAATAGATTAAAAAACTGTATTTTTTACTTAAACTTTAAAGAGTAACTGTTTAGACTTAAAATGTATTTTTCCTTGAATTTGATAGAATGTCTAATCAAAAGATGTGTTTTAATTCAGCTTATATAGTATGTCATGTTTAATGAAATGTGCTTAGAATATGTATAGAGGAAAAAGCTTGTAGTTCATGTGCAGGTCTGAGTTCAAAGCAAGGTCACCAGAAAGGGAAAAAAGAGAGACAAAGACACTTGGTCGTGTCGGAGCGCAATAGGTCTAGACTTGGGCGTGAAAGTAGTATAAAAGGTCTCCTTCGCGGGGACTTAAGGTTCTTCTCCTTTTTCTTTTGGACTCTGAACTTTGCATTTCGAGACAGATAGAATTTTTTTTATATTGTATTTTATTTTTAATAAAGTCAAAGCCCTAACCTTTTGTTAGGGCATTGTTTAAAAGCCGCCGAGAGTTCTTTTTCGTGTTTCCTGCCTCCCCTGTGTCAAAGAGAACATCGACCCTCTCGCAAGAGGCGCAAGCCTACAGAGGGGACCTAGTGGGTAAGTTTGTCTGTGATTTGGGCTTACTTTCTAAGACACCGTTAATGGGCAAATACTTACTGCACAATGCACTGACACATACAGGAGTAGCGAACTCAGCTGTGTATTTAGGAAGGAAAGTTCTATACACCGTAGCGGTCACAAAACCAACTAGGCTTCGTTTAACAGTTGTATTTCTGTAAAATAAGGTCTAAATGCATACCACACAAGCAGGGATATGGAAATCGGTTTTTAATAAATAAACTTATGTAAAAACTGAGCACAAATTGTTACAAATAAAATCAAAACCTGTGAAATGTCATGTATAATATGCAGATTCATCCTTGAAAAATTCATATTATCTTTTTGCACTGTTAGTAAATTAAACTAAGTTTGTTGTGAGCAAACAACTTACTTTAACTTATTGAAAGCAGATGTGTATTAATGACTGAGAATTTTTATCTTTCAGTAATTCAAAATCATACTAGTTTAGATTAACTGAATTATTCTCATAGATTGCAAAAGGTCTGTCACTGGAGAAAGAAAATACATATGTGTGATCAGCTTTGATAGTGACTGTGAAGCTTTCTGCGGTCCCTTGTTCGACAGACAACGTCTGCGATGCGGTCTCTGTGACCGGAGGTTGACCTCAGTAACCATAGTCAAGAGTCAGCTGCCATAAACACAATCTATTTTCTCCGAAAGTGTAAAGACACTTTATTATAGGTATGATTGCAGGCAATAGGATCAGCAGTGAAAAAGGACTAGATTAAAGAGAGCCTCCTAAAAAGTTTCACTTGTTGACCCCAGAGTCCTGATCAAGGATTTTTGGTCCAAATAGAGAAAGTCTCTCTCTTTTGCATCAGTCCTTTCGTACATCCTAAACCCGTTGAAAAGGGGCCCCTGCAAAAAACACGATACTGACAGTCACTTCCTCTTCTGCAAGGCAAGATTTGCAGAGACAGAAGAGGAAGCACACACTCTTTAGCAAGGCGAAGAACTCGCAGAGTCTAAAGACAAGCATACTCTTTGGTAAGGTGTAGTAAAAAAAACAGAACCCAAAGACAAATACACCACACCACTCTTCTTGAAAAAGCGAGAGCCTCGCTGATTTTTGAAGAAATACACACACACCCACGGAGTAGCGATCTCAACTGTGATTGTAGTAGCCCTATATTCACCAGAGTAGACACAAAACGCAACACATTCTTATTAAACAAATTTCTTCTGCATGAAGCATATTGTCTCCTGGTTGCTGTTGGAGTTACCGTTGGATGCAGCTTGCATTGTGATTTGTTCTAATGGTATCCCTGGACAATTAACCCGAGATCCACTTAGATAAACATAACCCTAGGACCAGTGAAAATCCTACACTTTTTGGTCATCCATATCCATCCTTAAGTTAAACCCTAAGGGAGGATCACACAAAGTGGGTACCAATCAACTCCAAATGGTCTGAAACATACTCCTACATAATATCTCAAACCACGATTTTGGCCTCAACACTTAAGCAAATTTCATTTTTTTGTTTTTTCCCATTCGTTTCAATGGGAAATAGTTTTTTGCGAACAACTCTTGAACGGAAGGTCGTAGACTCAATCTCATTTGCTCCATCAGACATAATTCGACCATGACGATCAAGCAAGAAGTAAATGTTTATTTCTATGACCTTCCGTTCTCTAGATATAGCCTTTTTAAAGTTTATTTCCTGTTTTAAACCAACTTCCGGTTATCACAGGATATTAGGGACACAGTGGGTTCAAAGGCCATCGTAACAGGGTTAAACATTTCACAGTGTTCTCCCTCAGTATCTCATCTGTCTTATATTACATTTGTAGCCTTGTGTGACTTGATCCACTTGGCCATTTAAGCCCCTCAATTTAGTTGCCTTTTTCATTTTTGACAACTTTTGGACATATTTTAAGGGATCACTAAAGAGTAAAAATGGGATACAACATTTTTATCCTATTTACAGGATGGCATTCTGATCCCTCAAACAGAAAAAAATGGGTTTACACCCCATATTGTCCTCCTAAGAGGTTCATACAAATCAAACCAACACCTCCTTCAGCCAAGACTATTTTTCATTTTTTGTGCTGTGGGGATATTAAAATGGACAGGTTGGATCTACCACATTCACATGATCTACAAAGTGCCACACTATTGCAGAAAAAAAGAAATGTTGGATTTGCATTTCATCTTGTCCTTGGAAAAAGGCAATAAAAGTGGCATTTTTAGGAAAAAACGCCATTTTGGCCAACTTTGAAGGCTCATAGCCTCGAAATACGAAAACTAACATTCTCAATTTTTTGTCAACATGTTCTCTTACTCATGGACTATATATATGTAGAGTTTTAAAACTGTGAGTGCTAGCCATTCATGACCATAAGAGAACAAAAACAGGTTTTTTTTTTCATTGCTTTCAAAACAAATATGGGTTTGTTTCGATGAATAAGTCTCCAATGGTGGGAAGGACTGTAATTCCTTTATGATTTTGGACAACAACACAGTGTTAAAATTTTTAGAAAATAATATGGTAGCCTTAAGAGAGGAGAGGGGTTTAAAAAAAAGTGGTGCTCATTAAATCCAGAATTTTCAGCCTTTTTTTAGGACGCGTCTAACCACATTTGAAGAGCCATATCTCAGAAACTAAACAAGATACCCAGCTAAAATTTTGGTTTTCTTCTAATGAGACATGGAGGAACATTTGGACCAAAAATCAGGAAAAACTGAGGACCATGGTGTCGGACCTGTTCCAACTGATATGGAATTGCCCATATTTAAGTAAAACTGGTCTCATTTGCATATCTAAACATCACATTTCAGAAAACTTGCAATACAAAAAATATTTGCCTTAATGTGAGTAAACAACTGTGAAAGTTTCAATTTGATCTCCACAGTTTAACATTTTACCCATTTCACCTGTAGTAAATCCCAATGGCAAAATGCATTGGGAATTGCTACCTTTGACCTTGAATAAAAGTATGTTCCACTCAATATAAATGGGTAGATTTTTTATTTGTGATGCAGGAGGGTTTAAGGATCAATAAAAAGTATGAACCATTACTATTGCAATTAGTTTACGTTTTGGCCCTTTTTTGAGCTAGATTGACTGGCCTATTAGGCTAATAGAACATGTTCATATGGAAATATAATCAACTTATCAATAATGGAATGGCTGGTAAAAAAATGTAAGCAGACAGATTATTTTTCAAGTCTAATTTCAGCTGCAGTATCAAACTATAATGCTTCCCAGTGTGGGGACATTCATTTCACACACTATTAATAGAAATGCACTGTTGGAACACCAATTTTTTTCTTCTCACATTCAATATCCAACTGTAAATATCTTCAGAATACTGATAAGTGTATCTAAGTTAGGTGTACATAATATGTGCTACATAGGCTGAGATGTTTAAACTGAATGACAGCAAAAAAAACTGACAGCCAATGATATGCTTTCTCAGTCTACACTCGTCTTTGAACTTTCACGATTGCTTGCGGATTCAAAGGAAGTGTCCATATTTGGATTGCACACCTTTATAAAGGAGAAACGCAGCTTTCCAATGACCCCACGCAGGATATGTTTTGTATCAGTCACAGTCGTAGTGTATGAAACGTTAGAATGCTAACTTTTGGCGAATTCAGAAGAAATATATCCTACAGACGTGAGTAGACAAAAGCTAATGAAATAAACACCTAAATGTGTAAATCGGACTTTGTTGTTGTAGTAGTGTGAAAGAATACATGCAAACCGAAGCAAAACAATGTTCACACCTGCCGTGTCTCCTCTAAGTGGAGAATACTGCTCCTAGGCTACTGTAGGCTATGTCACTGCTTGTTGACATCTTATTATCATGTAGCAGCCTATGGTCGCTAAGGTTTGATTCTTTTTAATGTCGCAATTGGTTATCTCTGTTCTGTTCAGCTGCGCTTGTGGTTCAGCTGTGGGCACGCAATTAGCGGCAGGGACGGGCAGCGATGAGCGCTGTTTACGTACCCTAGTGAAGTGACAGCTCAGTAAATTCCATGCAATATGGCAAAGCACAGCGTTCTTTGCATAATAAAAACTCATTATTAGCGCTTTATCCAGCCCTCACTGTTGGCCTTTGCTACTGTAGCTTCATCAAACTTTGCTAACTCAGCTCTGTGATGTTATTACAAGTACGTGCGAGTGCATTTGACCGGCATAAAATCGGCAGATCTCAGGCTGACCGGCTGGTCGCCGGTCATGGCCAATCACGTGAAAATCGTCCGATTCCAATCACCGGCCGATCTATCGGTGCATCTCTATAGCAACAAATAACTATTAACACAAAGAATGAGGTGCTGACGAAAACACCCAGTGTATGCTGACGAAGTGCGTTGAGGTGAAGGGAGCCAGTCGGATGGATCTGAGGTGGCTTAGCTGGCAGCCCAGCCCTCTGAATCAACACAGACTCACACACCTGCACCACCTCACCACCTCCCCACAGAGAAAAATCAAGGAACCGCACAAAAGGCCGTTACCATACAGGTATAACTTAACATACACTGCTCAAAAAAATGTAGGGAACACTGGTTCATAAGAGTATAGCATCAAGTCAGCCACACTGGTGCTCACTGCCCAGAACCTTTGAGCTCAATTAGAATTTGTCAAAATTGGCAGGTCCACCACTAGCGCCCTTTACTTTTCCGAGATGAGAGCAGGTTCACCCTGACCGCAAGTGACATACATGAAGGGGTCTGGAGATGTCGCGGAGAATATCATGGTTGTGTCCAGAAGTCAAGCGTGCACGCTGGATAGTACCTTCTTGTCAGTAGCGTCTTAGTTAGTTTGCTCCTCAGTGTGCGTCCCTACCTACATTTGGACAGCACTAACTAGTTGGCGTCACCTGACTCGGGGAGGTGGGTGTGTTGACGATTTGCATGTCGTGCGGAGCTTGACCTGCGCTGCGCAATGGATTATGGGATATCTGAGGGCAAAAAAGATGCATCGATGCACGCTTGGAAATCACGCCAAACGAAGTACCCAACTAGTGAGAGCGCTTGACTTTCGGACAGTCTATTCTGACGTAACTTCCGGAAAATGCACACTGCCCAGCGTGCACGCTTGACTTCTAGACATAGCCTATGCTGCCTGCAACATCATTCAGCATGACCAGTTTGGTGGTGGGTCAGTAATGGTCTGGAAGGATACACAGAACAGGGCAGTGACACAGGTCCCTCTAGGGGCCATCGGATCTTCAGGTCACCCTCATGAAGTCTGCTTCTGACAGTTGGCACGTTTATATGTTTTTCTGAATTAATTATTCGGTTAAAAACACATAGTGCTGTTCACATAGGGCCAATTCTCACAAAGAATCTCAAGGCTAAAAGTAGCTCCTAACTGGCAGATTTAGGAGAAACTAAAAACTAAAAATGATGGTCATGTCAGTCACAACTTTAGGACTTCTATTTTTTTTTACCAAGAGTAAGTCACAGAGTATTTTAATGTGAGAAGTAGCACCCAAGTCTGAAACAGCTTAAAGTATAAAGGTCTCAATAAGACCTTAACCCAGGGAGTAAAAATGGTTTTACAGACACTGAGGGTGTACTAAGACAGCGCTAATACCGAGTTTTCCTATGCGCAGAATGCGAACGCTGTGCCTTGCTATATTGCGTGGAATTTTCTAAAGCCTACCTTACATTGACAGACTTTGCAAAGATTTGGAAAAGATTTTTGAAAGACTACAGTCTCAAACCCTCTCACATCTAAAGACAATTCATTGAGTGTATAGTCACAGGCCAGTCTCAGATTAGGATTTTGCAAAGACTGTGGGTCACTATTTACAAGACTGCTACTAGATTCCTTAAAATTATTTCCATCGTGCACTAGGCTACACGTCATCATCAACAGGAACTCATATGATAGCCTACTCATTTCAAAGTAATTTTTCACGTTTCTGCAGCATTGTTTCATGTGTGACATCACTAACAGATATAGAGTTGTTCTGTCACGTAGAATAGCCAACTAATAAATTATAAGAAATTAAATAACAAATAATCATATAGGTAACAGCTGTCGCCTATTTTGCCCCTTCCTGTTTCGTGTTCGACCGAGGTCACTATTGGTTTTTAATGTTCACGTCACTATTTGCATGAGCCACGACTGAAAAGACTTCCGATAATATCAAACATGTTTGATATTGTCGTAACGGCAAAACTAGAAATAGACTGACTCCGACGGACTTAAAACCGCTAAGATTGGCACCATACACTGAACGATTTAGATGACGGGAGCGCGCCGAGATTCTAGTACAACTCCCAAGATTTCCGCCCTATTTTGGAAATTTAGTCGCCGACTGTTAAAACAGACCAAAATCGTGCAATGTAAGCCAATCTTTAGTTGACGGGAGCGCACCGCGATTCCAGTACAACTCCCATGATTTCCTCCCGATTTTGGAAATTTAGTCGCCGACTGTTAAAACAGACCAAAATCGTACAATGTAAGCCAGCCTTAAGCTGTCAATTCATTACGCTAACAGCGTTCTTCACCGCCCGTCCCCGCCCCCTCTACAACGCCAATTGCGTGAGAGCTGAACCACAAGCGCAGTTGAATATTGCAACATTAAAAAGAATCAAGGTTTAGCGATCTTACATGATACAAAGATGTCAACGAACAGCGACAGACAGAGTAGGCCTAGTAGTTCTACTAATCCACTTTAAAAAAAAAATACTGAACTATTTACTGCACGTATACTAGGGCTATGACTTAATACTTAGTGTAACAGATTGAGAAGTGTGGGATGTGTCGTGAAAGAGACAATACGATATTAGAGATGTTGCTATTGTAGCACAGGCTGGTTTGGTTTGTTCAGTTTACTACTAGGCTAGTTGCCCGTGTTTGTTGCAAAACTAAATGGCTTGCTTTGCTTGCTAGTCTAGCACTTGCTAGTTTTGCTACTACTAACCTACTACTACAACAAGATACTTTCTTGGCTAGCTGACATCGGACACGTGTGAAATGTGTGTGCTTTGTTTATGTGCTGCTCACGAGACTAGCCACCCTAGCGCCCCTGGTGCTATCCCAGGGAGTGTTTGCGCAGGCGCACAAAGTTTAAGCGGTGGCGGGGTCGGTTGACATCGCAGCGGTGTTTCGCTGTTTGTCGTCGGCTGATCTCAGCCAACGTCAGGAGTCGAAAGTTGGGAGTTGGCTCGAGTCTGGGAGGTGTATCTGGGCCTTAATGGGACAACATTTAATTCTCAAAACTCTAGCAAAAGGTCTCCTGAGTTCCTAAAAAAATCCACATTCATTCATTTTCAACATATGTTGCCTACTGTATGTCTTTTTCGCTGCTAAATATGCGTTTACGAAACTTGTATATGATCACATTTTACACAACATTCCAACTTTTTCCGATTTGGGGTTGTAGACCTACAGCTGGAAGTGTTATGTTTTTGACTAGACAACTGGCCTTATCAATCCCAACCCACCTGAGACTGAAGATTTTGCCCACGTAGCTAGGAGAAAGATTGGGAGTATATCCCTCCTTATACTCATGCAGTAAGACTGACGAGGGCCTGGTGTACTGAATGACAATTGGCCTGTTAAAGCCCAAACCACTCTCCTATGATTGCGTACACACACACACACACACACACACACACATACACACACAAAAATGTATGCTCAAAGAAATGCTTTCATGAGTGTTTCAAAGAACACGCTACCGCTTTATAAAATGAGGTTATTCACCACCTCCCTTATCTTAGAGCATAAGTGAGCAAAAACATTCTTATCTCCGTGCATGTCTTAGTGCAGCAGCGCCAATGCTAGGTTAGCTTAGCATAGTGAATGGAATCATATGTTGCCAGATAGCATGTTGTGAGTAAAAGTGACCCACAAGTGTTGGCACTGCTGCACTATGACAATGCATGCACAGACACACATATTTAGTTTTGCTCTGCTCACTTATATGACCTTACTGTACTGTAACTGACCCTAGGCAGATGGGTTGGGCCCTTGAGTCGTGGATCTGTCCGAGGTTTCTTCCTATATCTATCTATTAAAGCAAGGAACGTCTGTCTGTGTGTCACTCTGTCTGTCTGTCTGTCTGTCCCACGCATAACTCTCAAACCGCTCATCCGACTGACCTAAAATTTGACACGGGTATTGCTAATGCCATGCGTGAGTGCAGTGTGAAGTTTGGTCGTTGTTGGACAACAAATGACAAAGATATCGTTAAATTAAGCGAAATACAACTCTACCGCAATCCCACAATTCTACCGCTCTCGCACTAGCCACTCCCCCTCACTCTCACTCCAGCATAGAAACAAAAAAGCCCATTTCGCTGACACTCACGTTGCCAATCATGGAAATTACTATGTCTCACGTAAACAACGGACCGTTTCAAGATTGTTCATGTTGGATAAACATGCTGAGTCTCTGACACACATGCACCCGGCTGTTACAGTCACATGCACCAGGCTGTTACAGTCACGTAACGTTGCATAGCTTAGGCCAGAGCCATATAAATTACATCTTTATATCGTTCTGGCTTAGGCTACTCAACAACCGCGGTTGCCTAGCGCTTCTGTTGCCTGATCAGGCCGACACACACGTCGGTACCATTCTGTTAGAATTTGCATTTAAAACAGCGGCTCTTCACTCTATCTGGACATCGGCTACAGGCTTAACATTCATTCAAACATCACTCCGAGTTCATAGCACTGGCATATGGCCATGGTCATGCGGTTAACTTTAGACTATAATTTCCCAACAACAGCAAAAACGCACGGGTATGTAACATGTGTCTAATATTGCCATTAGCTGCAACTCAAACGCCTTTCCCCTTCACTTTTTTACTTTGCAAAGACAGTAAAAAGCTCTAACTGCACGGGCCTGATTCTACATCATCACCAATCTAACATCATCTACCTGCATCAACGTCATTGGGTAACATGTTTCTTGGAAAACATTGTGCACGGGCACTGCCCTAGTGTATCCCCAATTCTAGGGAGTTTTTCCTCGCCCCTGTCACTCATGAGCTCTCTGAATGTTAACACTGTAAAGCGCCATGAGACATATGTAATGTTTTGGCGCTCTATAAGTGAAATTAAATGGAAATTGAATCAAAATCTAAATCTAGGGGAGACAGTGAATAACTCAATTTTAGAAAACGGTGGCGTGTTCTGCAGGCTGAGCTGCTGATCTGCTAATGACAATCTTTCAGCTTGTGTGTAAGACAGAGTGAGAGAGAGAGAGAGGGAGGAAGAATAACCTGGATTAGTTGTTTGATGGAGATGACCCTGTAACTCAGGCTGCTTTGTTGAGTGGAATTCACCTTGATAGCCATTACCACTCCCATGTGATCGCATAGCAAGGCGGTCTGATGGTCTATGCGCTCGTTCAAATGGGCAAACCTCATCAGATCTGCAGAGAACAGGTATACGGATATGGACAGATGCGTCTCAGTCTGAACAGCTCCCAACACTCAGATCGGATTTGACTGTTGTGGAGCAACGTTACGGCTATGTCTTTTGACCATGTTATATAAAGTGACTTAACAATACTCAATGCTAAATAGAGCATTATACAGTCTCTGCTCTGTTTCTATGGAAGTTGCAAGAATCCACATTGTTCTATTAAATGCCGTTAAATAATTAAATAGTCTTCCAACAGTTTGAAGTGGAGCTTGCCACCAATTAGTTTCCTATTTTACATTCCCATAGGATTACTTAGGGGGTCAAATACGTCCTTCCCCCTAGCATTTAGGAAGAACATTCATTTATTTACGATACATTCTTCAATCACAAAGAAAATTGGTGAAGCCTACTTAGCGGTTTTATTTTTTTACTCATTTTTTGAAGTTCAGATCAATTGTCAAATGATGATTTTATATTCCTCTTTTTAGGCAACTTTAGCATGGTATCGAATACATTTTCTCCCCACTGTATTGTTCAGACTATACTGTTCAGTATTTCGTTAAGTTATTATGTATAGAATTGAGCTACAGTTCAGTAAAGTAGCCTTCAATATGCCTTTACATAAGTTTTGGCCTTTAAAGGCCATATTTCATTTTAAATACTACTTTTGATTAATGGGTATATAAAACACTCGATATATGAATATCATTTAAGAAAAAATCTCAAGATGTTGCTAAAGGACAGTTTTTGGTATTTGATGGAATTTTAACGTAATTCGGTTGATGATGGAAGGTTGGGGACAAGTTCAGCCTGCGCTTATTAATTTGAATGCATTCTATGGAAATCGCAGTCACACTTTCAACATAGAGTTTGTATATTTAAGCTTCGAATTCCGTCACATAATTTATATCACAGCTACCTAAGAGTTTACCAAAAATAACAACGTTGTCCAATTTTATTTTTATGCATTTTTCGGAATTTGAGAGGTATCGTTATGAGGATAGGCTAATGTGGGATAAATTTGATATGTTTCTCATTGTATTAACCATTTACTATGGCCTACATATATAATTAACTCTAGTTGCCATCCTGGCCTTAGGAATGTGAGGATGGTGACCCCATGATGAACCCATGGCACACAAACACAAACATGGTTGAGGAGTTCTTGTAAACATTCTTATCTCTGTTAATTACCAGGTGGTTAAAGACTCACTAAAGTGTATCTAGTGATTTTCCATGTGTGTGTGTGTTAAGGGTATAAGAACAGGCTTCGCCCACAGATGTGTGGGCTTGTTACTTTGACTTCATGTGAGTAACATGCTCCCGGTATCGTGAATATATCTGCAGTCTCACACCAGTTGTCTTGGAATAATTTTGACCACACTAACTACTGCAGTTCAAATGGCAAGAAGCATTAGCATTAGCATTTCGCTAGTTAGTTTTAACTTTGCAGAGCTGTTTTAATACTGATTGCAACTACTGTTATGAAGACAGTTTGTGGCCTGGCAGACGTGAAGGCAGTGAAAGCTAATTAAATACATAGTCCAAGCGGAACGAGTGGAGATGGTTTCCTACCGTTTCGCAACTTCCCGAGCTAGCAAGTCAAGCTAGTGTACAGACAGTGAAGGGGGCTTGTTCTGTACCAACATGACGTAATAGAGTGCATTGAGGGGGAAAGAAGAATCATTGTAAACCTATGTAAAATAGTATACTTTTGTGTATTATATTCCGTTTTGTGACACCCAACAACATCAAAAACAATGGATAACAGTTTGAATGGGTAGTACCAACAAGCTAATAATGCAAATTTGTTGGAAAATTAACTTGCAATACGGCCTTTAAGTTAAATAACATCCACTTAGAAGCTCCTTGGTTTGCAGGACTCATGTTTGGCGCTGTAGGATTTTAAAAAAGTGATGTGAGTGAAAGGGCGGCGCCAGGGCTGTGTGTATGAGTGGGGGACAGAGAGATGAGAGTTGGGAAATTGCGTGGCTGTTATTTCAAATAGCATAATTTATTTTAAACGAATCGGTTAACCGGTTTCAACCGGCTAATGAGCCTCGGTGGTCGGTCAAGAAAATTTTTAGTTTTCGCCATCCCTAGTATAGTATCGTGGTTAGTCATTTTGGTATCGTGACAAGCTTACTGCCATCTGCTGGCCTAGATCAACCTCTATTTCCCACCCTGCTCCATTTACCAAAGAGCCGGTTTTACACCTGGCCTTCGTGGAACGAGGTTGACCCCCCTGACATACAAAGTTAATTTGCTTAACATCTTTACTTGCTGCTAATGAATTAACTTCTCTCAGCTTATCCTCAATTGCTGCTGCTAAGCATTTCAGTACTTGGTTGTGACGCCATGTATAGCGCCCCTGGGTGAGACTTACCTTGCACCCTGATAGGATATGGTGGAGGCTGCCCACACACAAACAAAGTGTACATTTATCATCCTCACCAAACCATTGACTTAAAGGAGAATTCCGGTGTGAAATTGAGCTTAACTGTACCGAAACATGTTAAGGTGTACTCACACGTGTTGTAAGACGCACTTTCACTCACCCCCAGCATTCCGAACTCCTCCGTTTTCAGCCTAGCTTACAGTAGGCTTGAATCTATTAGATTGGGCATTACGTAGCCTATGCAGCTAAATCGCTATTTTTAAACCATTAAAAAGGTTCCAAGTAACTCCACACTGCATTGGTTGACTTCTGAGGGTCCTGACATTTAAAACGAGATACTTAGAACTTTGGAAGTGCACAGGAAGTTTATTAAAAAAGACTGTTTATTCAAGCAGTACCTTCATAGAATCTCTCTGCTGGGCGCCATCTTGTGGTGAAGTCGCGATAAGTCGACTGACGAGCACAAACGAACAGGAAAGACAGGGGGACATATTGCAAACATTTTGAGCTTTGTTACTCATCATGCTCATGTAGACAGTATAACTATATATTTCCTATGGAATTACTTTAGCAATATGTTCCCCTGTCATTCCTGTTCGTTCGTGCTCGTCAGTCGGCTTATCGCGACTTGATTCCAAGATGGCGCCCAGCGGAGAGATTCTATGAAGGCACTGCTTGTAAACAGTCTTTTTTTAATAAACTTCCTGTGCATTTCCAAAGTTCTCAGTATCTCGTTTTAAATGTCAGGACCCTCAGAAGTCTACCAATGCAGTGTGGAGTTACTTGGAACCTTTTTAATGGTTTAAAAATAGCGATTTAGCTGCATAGGCTACGTAATGCCCAATCTAATAGATTCAAGCCTACTGTAAGCTAGGCTGAAAACGGAGGAGTTCGGAATGCTGGGGGTGAGCAAAGGTGCGTCTTACAACACGTGTGAGTACACCTTAACATGTTTCGGTACAGTTCAGCTCAATTTCACACCGGAATTCTCCTTTAAGTTCTTGGGAGATGGGAGCACATCATATGTAGCACCTAGCATAAATCTAATCCTGCCAGCATCCATGCCCCATAGATCTTTCCATCTAATCTGCTTTTTTTCCACCCCTTCCCAGTTTACTCACTGCCCTTGTCTTGCCTGCAATACTGCCTTGGTACATCTAACAGTCTCCTCCTGCCTATGCATTTCCTCCACTACCATTTTCCTCCTTTCTCCTGCAGAAGCCTTGCTCCACAAAGGTTTACGTATGTCTAAACCTAGACCCCCCCCCCCGCCCATGCTGCACATGACCCATTATGTCTCTATGCCTCAATGCTGATTGAGCTTGCTTAACTGCTTGCTCTGGGTTCCACTTCCTCCCTGCCTTAACTGTAGGTGCAACTTTCCTCACCACTGGGTCCTTAGACTGAGTAAGAGTAATTTCCAATCTAGCCTTAGCACACTTAAATTCTTCTTTCAGACTAGATATTGGCAACTCTACAATGCCCTTCCCGTACAAGGCTACACTGCTTGAGCAGCGAGGCACTCCAAGCCATTTTCTGACAAAGGAGTTGATCATATATATACTGTATACTTCTTTATAATTCCTTATGAAGAATATGTATATTCCTTTTTGTGTTTCAAATAAAGACAAGCTTTTTCTACGCCTTATTGTTAAAAAAATCATTCACATTATATGAAAGGAGAGCGATAAAAGGTGACCTTTGCAATGCAATGAAAAATGTGGGTGCACTTACATTTTTTGGGAATCGATAAAAGAATTGATAAGGAATTGGATTGATAGGCAGAATCGATAATGCCATCGATATTGATAAAAACTTATCAATACCCATCCCTATTTGACACCCCTTTGACATTCCTTAGATTACATGGATTAAAGTGAAAAAAAATCATCTGACTGAAATTTTTTTGTCAAAAAAAAAAAAAAAAAATTGACACACGCAAGTGATACAAATCAAAGGGCCTTAGCGTAGACCTACGTAAAATAGGGCCATACAGACTAATTGTACCCTCTGTTTACAAGTTACACATTTAAAGTAACAAAGACTGTTGCTTACAGTATTAAGAGTGCTCCCAGGGCCGGCCATAGCCCAATTTTCTCCCAATTGGCCAGCATTATGCCTAAAATACATGTATGTCTCCAAAACATTCCTCATCTGTTATCAGACATGCATGAAAACTCACAGCCATAGGTTATTTACCGTCAGATAAGCCTCTGTTATTGAAGATTTGGAATAATTGATTTGAAATGTAATATGCTAAAGAATTCTGAAGTTTTCTGATGTCAGGATATAATTTGGTGTAACTTTACTTAGTGTGATTAGGCCCTAGGTGACATGTTGTTTAATTAGGTGCATGTCACTTTAAGAGGTTTTAGTTTTTGGGTAAGAACGTGATGCACGGCATGAATGTTCCATATGTTTTTTCTGACTATGTTGGTCGTGTCAATTATATGAGTATGAACTGTGCTGTTTGTTACAATAAACATTCAAGAACATTAACTGGAAGACAAGACGTTTTTATAAGAACACGCGTAATAGTAATAGGACTCCTATTAGATACGTTTCGTTAATTGGAAACGGACCTACGACTTTCTCTTTGAAGAAGACAAGTTAGGCAAACTTTAGGCTATAGACATAGCCTAAGCTACTGGATCCTTTTGAATTGTATAATTTAACCTTGTTGGCTTATTATAATTATTTTGAGAGAAATTAGCAGTTAAACCAAACAGTAGGATAGCCTATACAGTGAGGAGCACATGTATTTGATACCATGCTAAAACAGGAATATAAAATCATCATTTGACAATTGATCTTAATGCCTTAATTTAAAAAATGAGTAAAAATCAAACCGCCAAGGACACCAATTTTCTTTGTGATTGAAGAATGTATCGTAAATAGATAAATGTTTTCCTTAAATGCTAGGGGAAGGAAGTATTTGACCCCCTATGTAACCCTATGGGAATTTAACACATAGGGTTAACATAGGGGCAGGCAGATTTTTATTTTTAAAGACCAGCTATTTCATGGATCTAGGATATTATGCATCCCGATAAATTTCCCTTGGCCTTTGGAATTAAAATAGCCCCACATCATCACATACCCTTGACCATAGCTAGAGATTGGCATGGTGCTTTTTCCAGTAGGCCTATTAGCCTGTTTGATTTGCATTGAGCTCAATGAGCATCAAACAGGCTAATAGGCCTACTGCAAAAAGCACCATGCCAATCTCTCGCTATGGTGAAAGGTATGTAATGACGTGGGGCTATTTTAATTCCAACGGCCAAGGGAACTTTATCAGGATGCATAATAACCTGAATCCATGAAATAGCTGGCCTTAAAAAAAAAAAATCTGCCTGCCCCAATGTTAACCCTATGTGTTAAATTCCCATAGGGTTACATTGGGGGTCAAATACTTCCTTCCCCCTAGCATTTAGGAAGAACATTTATTTATTTACGAAACATTCTTCATTCACAAAGAAAATTGGGGTAGTTAGCGGTTTTATTTTTACTCAATTTTTGAATTAAGACATTAAGATCAATTGTCAAATGATGATTTTATATTCCTCTTTTTAGTCAACTTTAGCATGGTATCAAATACATGTTCTCCTCACTGTAAGTGGCGTGGCGCAGACACACACTTTCCCGTAGTCTGTCTCTGCGTTTCGGGCGCACCCGACTCTATTAACATTAATAATGACCGAAAGTAGGCTATAGCCATGTTCTTTTTGACAATTCATCTTTAAGCTCCCCAACACTGCCGACTTCTAAGTAGGCCTAGCCTAATTTGATGAGATCGGGGACTATACACAGCAAGTGCGGACAAGAAGTCATCGCAAACAACGCAGACCTTTGCGCAGCTAGTGCGTGGATGTCTGTCCTGATGCTATTTTATAGCCTACAATTACAACTGGCGAAACAACTGTTTATTTTAATTTTACTTTTATGAAGAACAATTAGCCCAAATCATAGACTAATTAAACTGAAAAAAACAACAGCTTTCCTGAACTTCTGCATAGTTTGTTTAACCTACAAAAGCCTAATAGGCTGCGGCTCCAATGTAGGCTATAAATCAGGACTGTTCTTTCATCTGTTTCAATAGGCCTTTCTTTCGTTTATTATTGTATCATTGTGATTATGATGATGATGATTATTATTAGTAGTAGTAGTAATAGTAGTAGCAGCCTAGTAGTGGTAGTAGTAGTAGTAGCAGCCTAATGTTCATCAACGCAGGTGCACCAACGCACTTATTTAATTATTTATTTATTTTGCGCATTGACACCTTAGCGCGTCCGGTTGACGGAAATCCGTCGTAGCGACGGAAAACTTCAATCCATGAGATTAAGGACTTTGTTTTGCTGTAGTTGTTTCAAATAGCTCCAAATGAACCTTAGAGGCACTATTTTTTTCCATGGACACATGAAAATAAGTACAGACATGACAGTGGCAGTGCAAAATGACATAACAATTAAAGAGAGTAGTAGCAGGGAAAGATGTTTGTGACCCCCATACAGAGAGGAACTAGAGAAAGTAAAGTGTGGGCAATAGCTTTTCTGTAACTTGGCTCCTTCTACTGAATTTGTGTGTGTGTGTGTGTGTGTGTGTATATGTGTTACTATACATGTGTAGCTAACCTGGTTTCAAGAGAAAAATAATGCCCTTTGCGGTCAGGAGCAGCACTGAACTGTTGTAGGTGCAGCTCACCACTTCCTTTACCGCATCGCCGTACAAGGTGAAGCTTGCTTTCGTAAAGCTAAAGCCTCGGTCTGAGGACAACCACACCTAAAGCACACATACACAAACACACAAATACAGGGGATTAACCCTTTCATGCCCGTGCTGAACATTCCATTGTTGGTGCTGGCGCTCCTCACACACACACCAAAAAAATAAAAAATTCTTGAGATCATTCCATATCATCAATAGGATAAACATACCATTTCAATCAGAAGGATAAGTTCTATGAAATTATGTAAAACACATTAATAATGTTGATATAATGAACAGTCTTTGAAATTCTCTCCAAATGTACAACCCCATATCAGAAAAAGTTGGGCCGTTATGTACAATGCAAATAAAAACAGAATGTAAAAATCTGCACAGCACTTTGGTAAATGTCCCTGTCCCAGGCAAGGGGGCAGGCATATTCCCGGAAGTAGAAACACAAAATGAGCTGGTGATCAACGCTCTGCTAACTCCCTTGGATGGCCATAGATTTCAGATTTTTTTGCGATCCCATAACTTCATGTAACATGTGCCCTTTGTCTCCCTTATAGCTTCTGTGTATTCTATATAGGGTATCGAGGGCAAAATGAATTCACTTCTTCCCCGTATATTACGTTGGTTTCCCGTAAAGAAGTATTTTAGCATGTCGGTTGTAGGGAAGCTAACGTTCGCCCGTAATGTTTGGATAAGAAGCTGATTGAGCCTGCACGAAAACCATGACGGAGAGTCATTCGCAAGATCAGTGAAAATGCGTGTAGCCTACGGTAGCCTACTGTTTGATAAGGTAAAGCATTACCTAGAGGCAAGTACACATAATAATAATATTAAAAAACGAACGTTAACAATTTGAGAGTTTTTCGATCTATCAGACGAGTTACAGCAGGCTAACGTCACGAAGTGAGTACGAGTCTGCGCAGTACGACGGAAAGTAAACAGAATTTTGTTTCAGCCCCCTTCCATCGAGAACAACGGAGTCTGTTTGTCCATTTCTTTTAGGTCTATGGTCCCAGGTTTTTTTTTTTTTTAAACATGCTACTACTGTAGCATTACATTCAAAACTAGAAATGTACATCTCCGTGGAGGAGCTGGAAGAGTGGGCTTGCTCACCAGGGGGCAGTGATGTAAACGCCTGAACAGTCCCCCATTCATTTCAATGGGGAAATGCCTCTGGTGGAGCATGGCGGAACTACAAGGGTCTAAAAACAGGAATACCGGAAAAACGACAACCGGTTGGGAGCAGTGATTCCCAACCGAGGGTACGCGTACCCCTAGTGGTACGCAAGGACACAGCAGGGGGTACGTGAAAATTGCGAGGTAACAAGTAAATACACTGCTTAAAAAAATAAAGGGAACACTTCTTCATAGGAGTATAGCATCAAGTCAATCACACTTGTGGGATATTGATCTGGCCAGTTATGCAACAGAGGTGGTTGTGTATCAGGTTGACCTGCTTTTATGTCAACGAAATTTACTACAGGTGTACTAGAGGGCCAACTGTGTGACAACCCCCAAAACAGGAATAACATTAGACTCGGCGCAGTAATATCCTCACTCCAAAGTGAAACTGGAAGTGCAAGATTGAGGATATTACTGTGCCACACAATATAGTTATCCCTCTTACCTGCTTAGAAATGCACCACATTTTATTTTGTCTCACCATACTTGGTCGTGTGACTACTCGTGTAACTGTATTTTAATAGGGAAAACATGGAGGTGTTTGGTCGCTTCTAACTTCATCTCTGTTTGGATCCTAATGTATGAACTGGGCTAGCTAACTCATTCACTGCCATTGACATCTTTAAACGTCAATTTAGACACATACGTTGACTGCCATTGACGTCTATAGACGTCAATTGCCTTTTTCAATGGGGAGGGCTCCTGGGTGGGCTTGGGAACGATCTGGCAGAGTTTCAGGATTGTAAACAGACTGTACTAGCGATCCGAACCGCTAGATGGCAGCAGTGCCATTTGGATGATTAGTATCTGCCTAGAGTGCACATGCAGAGACATATACAACAAGCAAACACACTGAAGATTGACCACAGTGGATCTAGTTTGCACGCGATGCAGGGAATAAATATGCTCACTTCTTACATCAAGGATGGAAAACATGTGAACGGTATGATCCATTTACATTGGATATTGCTTTATAGACTAACAACAACTTTGCTAGTGCTAGCTTACTAAGTCTACCGTCCTGTTCTGAGTCTATAGCGACCATCAAGAGTCCCTAGCAACCTTGACGAGACTGACGAGATAACAGTGCAATCGTGGTTGACATACTACAGAAGCGCTAACGTTAAAAAGTTAAAAAGATAGTTTTCTCCACTTTTTGGTCAAAAACAGGTGTTTTTAGCAAAACTAACCCATGTTCTACTGACGATTACTAAAGAACGGAAAACGATAGAAACAAACCGTTTTTTCCTGGTGAAAGAAGAGTGTCATTTGGTACCTTCGGTGTTTACATAGTCATAAAGCTCACCGTTCGGTGGATCTTGGAAAAACAGTCAAAATGCTGTAAAACGTCTGGCAGTATGGAGCGCTCTGCACTGAAAATCGCTGGCAGCCAATGAGCTAAGTGCTATCAAAGTTGCGCCGCACACCAGAGCCAGTGAGTGCACACATTGAAACGTGAGAGGTATGTATCAACTCGTCTTAGTTAAGGGAATAACGTAGTTTAATATGAAAAAACGGTTCTAAAAAGCCTTTCAAACGTGTCAATGACGTCACTTTTTTGTATATCGTAAGTAGCCTACTTTGGATTTTTGGAGCCGCGAAATCAAGTAGTATGCATGTAAGATACAGTTAGCATACCACTCGACCACTAGTAATGAGGTCATATCTCGAAAATGTGCACCCAAATGAGCATAGCATAATGTGTGGAACTACAGCTAAACAGCCACGTATTAGCCTTTATTTTGCGCGCGCGCCGCCACAAGCTCTGTCTGCAACAAGACAAGAGGCAGCCTGATCTCACCAAAAGGCGTAGAATTAGATAGAGTCTCCAATAGAATCGAAACAACAACTTTTGGGATTGAGAGCTGAGAAGCTGATTAACGACGCGATGTAACAACAATAAACAAATGCTGAATGCTGATTAAGATTTTTGTACAAGCGATTTAAGGTCGTGACTCTTGTCCCAAATAGGCTATAGCAGGCTTCATTCAGTGATTGAGACAAATATTATTAAATTAGGCTAATTGAAGTTTTACAGTGGGCTAGCCTACGTAAAACCCGACTTTAGTTTCATGTGCTGTTACATCGCGTCGTTAATCAGCTTCTCAGCTCTCAATCCCAAAAGTTGTTGTTTCGATTCTATTGGAGACTGTTACACTAGGGATACGGTACCTCATTGCTTGACAGAACTCCCTGAAGCCTGCCCCATCCACGACACTGATCGGTCTCCTTACAAATGAACAAATACATTTCTGTGTGATGGACGCTTCAGAACGTGGCTATCATTGTACGCCAAAAGCATGAAATGCATCAAATAACACGTCAAATGACTTAAGAAAGCCTGCTATAGCCTATTTGGGACAAGAGTCACGACCTTAAATCGCTTGTACAAAAATCTTTATCAGCATTCAGCATTTGTTTATTGTTGTTAATTTTCCGTTGTGAGCAGAGAGCGCGAGGGCGCAAGTGAGAGAGAGAAAGTGTTTGTGTGAGTACGAGAGAGCGAGCGAGAGTGAGGTCTGCGGTCTTGACCTTTGATTTACTTGTTTTTGAGTAGGAAATACGTTGTCATATGTTTATACTTAAATGAACTACCTTTTATAAGTAATTATGTCTCTTTGTATTAATTTGTCCTGTTATTGACGTAATGCGCGTCATTGACAAAATGCGCAACCAGATATTCGAATATATTCAAATCTATCTGGTTTTTTTAGAGCGAATAGTCGAACATCATTTTTCAGCAATTTTGACAGCCCTACTGGCTAGTAGGCGACGTTGTTAGTTTAAAAACCCACCCAACACAGTAAGGCTTAATGATCTTATCATTCATCTTACCTTAATAACCCAGCTAACAATTTCTGGTTAGGAGAACGTTTTTAGAACGTTTTTTTCTTGGTTAGGGGAACGTTGCCTGAAAGTTGCGAAAGTTGCCCCATGGTTCCCCAGGAAAGTTTTCTTGACGAAAATACAACGTTTTTTTCTGGTTATTTATTTTGGTTAGCAGAACGTTCTCCTACCCTTTAGGGAACTTTACAATATTTGGTTGCATTAACGTTCCCTTAACCTCCCAGCAACAAAGTGTAAAGGGGGGGAAAAAATGTAGATTTATCGTGACATCCAGACATGGCTCCGCTGTACATTCGCCGTCTGTGACCTGGGAGAGGGAATGTCTCTATGATTAAGGCAATGACAATATACTACACGTATGTTCTTTCACTTACCATTAACTGCTTGCTGAACTGCGACGAATACGACCCGTTAATATACGTGTGTGTCAGCTAAGTATTTAAATGCGGTTAGGTCTAATACTTTCTTGTCTACGGTGTCTTTTTTCCTATAATAAACGATTAGTCAGATCAAAACATCAGCACAGCAGGCGGTAGCCTAACACACTGTTTCAAAATTCAAAACTGGCTGGGGGAAGAATAGAATAGGCCTATATGTCGATTTTGCAACAAATTATTCCGACTAAAGCCTACCTTACATTGCCAGACTTTGCAAAGATTTGGAAAAGATTTTTGAAAAACTACAGTCTCAGACCCTCTCACATCTAAAGACAATTCATTGAGGTTTTAGTCACAGTCTAGTCACAGGCCAGTCTCAGATTAGGATTTTGCAAAGACTGTGGGTCACTATTTACAAGACTGCTGCTAGATTCCTTCAAATTATTTCCATCGTGCAATAGGCTACACGTCATCATTCACAGGAAATCACATGATAGCCTACTCATATCAAAGTAATTTTTTCGCGTTTCTGCAGCATTGTTTGATGTGTGACATCACTAACAGATATAGAGCTGTTCTGTCACGTAGAACAACCGACTAATAAATTATAAGAAATGAAATAACAAATAATCATAAAGGCTACAGCTGTCGCCTATTTTGCCCCTTCCTGTTTCATGTTCGCGCAAGGTTACTATTGGTTTTTAATGTTCACGTCACTATTTGCATGAGCCACGACTGAAAAGACTTCCGATAATATCAAACATGTTTGATATTGTCGTAACGGCAAAACTAGAAAAAGACTGCCTCCGACGGACTTAAAACCGCTAAGATTGGCACCTTACACTAAACGATTTAGATGACGGGAGCGCGCTGCGATTTCAGTACAACTCCCAAGATTTCCGCCCGATTTTGGAAATTTAGTCGCCGACTGTTAAAACAGACCAAAATCGTGCAATGTAAGCCAGCCTTAAGTTGCAGTGTGGCTGCTGGCCGTGTTCAATTGGAAACTCATAGAAACTCTGGGGCGATTTTAATCAACAATAATCAACCCCACGCACATAACCAGAAAATACCGATATGGTTATACAAATAAGATACCAAAAAACAACTAAGTAGCAACGTTGTGTGAAAAGAGAAATGCAACCAGAATATAACGTTTTTTTCTTTAGTTGTAATAACGTTCGGGGAACTTTGATAACCTGGAGCTAACGTTCTCTCCAGGGTATTAGAAGGTTACTGATAAACTAACCACAGGGGAACCAACGGCTAACGTTATTTGCTTGCTGGGATTCAACCAAAATATAATGTTTCTTTTTTTAGTTGTAAAAACGTTAGGGGAACGTTATTTGTTTTGACAACCTGGAGATAACGTTCTCTAAACGTTATTAGCAGGTTGCTGAAAAACGAACCATAGGGGAACCAAAAGCTAACGTTACTTAAAGTTAGCAGAACGTTATTTGCTTGCTGGGAATATTCGCTGAAATTATCCAGGTAGCAAGTAAAGCATGCTATAGACATGAACTGGACAATTATTAGCTGGCAGTTAAGACATGATCCTGACTGTCATCAGGGCAACGTTTTGCCTAGTGAACCGAACCGAAGTTGTGTAGGCTAACAAGACATCCATGTGAATTCTGATAACATTACAGTAATTTCCCGCATATAAGCCGCGTTGTGTATAAGCCGCAGGAGAGTGTTTTATGCGAGTTAAAAGAGACAAAACCATATTAACACCATATTAACTGTCCCCATGTATTAACCTCATAGCTGAAGAAATTTAGTAAATCAATGTATAAGCCGCGGCTAATAGTTGGGAAATTACGGTAGCCTACGTCAGGTTAATGCGCTGTCAACTCTCATGCTGCGCCGAAACAAGACGTTTTTCTTTAGCAGACGCTTCAGAGTTTTCATTCGTATACAGTGGGTACGGGTTGAGAATGCACCTTCTCCCGCGGGACTCCCGAAGAGATCCCGCAGGCCGTCAAGCCGATTTTTTTCGAGGCTAAGGCAATGTACCCAAACAACCACCAGGTGGCAGAAAGTTTCATCCCGCATTTCAAAATGATGAAGACCGCATACCCGTCAATAGTCGACTCCTTAATCTCATTTAATCATTACAATGAAGGTGATGACTGGCGAAATTATTCAAACGACGTTTCAATGAACCATTGTTGAAATGAATGAAAATGGTTATAGAAAATCGCCTACAGCCTAACGCCGACACAGCTGATTCTTTGATTGATTCTAAGCTGTTTTGATGTAGGGAATGGGTAAACTGGCGCGCTACAAACATGTTACCAATCAAATGTAATATTAGTAGGACTAGCCTACTTAGACACTTTAGTCATAGGCAACGTTGCCATGTTAATTTGGGCTAGAAGTGCTTGCTTGTGGTGGCGCTCCTGTCCGCTGCTTCTCCCGAATTGTGTGGCAAATTTGTCAGCAATCAGCTTAAATGTCAAATCATATTTATTTCTCTTTGTCGCCATGGTATTGGGGGAAAAGCGGAGAAACGAGACGGTCAATCCTCGTATTTTTTCTTCGCGTTTCGTTATAAGAAATGTATAGGTAATAGTTAGTCTTCTTCCGTATTGAACAGGCTACGGGACGCTCTTTGTTCCGTATTTTAAGGAACTACTCAACTACTCACACACTACAATGAAAAACACACAAAGAAATCGCTAAACATATAGCCTACAACCAAATGACACTTTAATGCAGCGTTTCTCAAACTATGGGCCGCGAAACGTGGAGACTGCTGCTGGTCCGCGAGACATGCATGGAGTGAAATTAGGTCCGGTGATCTGATAATTTGCTGCGCAATTGACCAAGCAACCGCGGATCGACAGAAAAAGAAAGCAAACGTTGCTGCTATCGGGAGGAAATGCTTGCTAATTTTATGTGTTTAAACATAGAGCCATACAATTAGGTGTGTCTGTTATTATGATAATTTTCGAGCATAACTGCTTGTCCATAGCTCAGTGACAGGTGTTAATAGCTTGCCATAAGCACTGCTGTGGAATGCAGGTGCTTCTTTTATTATGCGGTTAGAGCATAAGCGCTTACTCATATAGACTATAACTCAGGGACAGGTGCAAAACCACCAACTGGGATGGATCGAAGGGCAAGCAAGCACTGCCACACAACCTGAAGGCCTTTGTGTTGTCAACACTAAACAGAAAGTTTCCTACGATGGGGAGAAGTGGCCGCAAGGACTGCATTGATAAGATCAACGAATGCCTTCGCAAGCCCCGAAACCCCGGTGATACATTTTCTTTCCTTTAATTCAGTAAAAAAATGTTTATCTGAAGAACTTTTCCGAGGTTGTCTTGTCTACCAAATCCTAAACTTAAATAGCGTAAACATTTTATCTTATGAAAAAACTCTTAGGGGGAACAGTTAGGCAGCCCTTCCTCCATATCGTAATAGGCCTATAGGCAATTTATTAGAGGGGTCAAAAAAACTCATAAAGTAGGCTAGCCTGCTACTTTTTCCAGACTAAATGTGTCACTTTAGTGATTGGCTCTTTCAAATGCAAATGAGGTGGATGGGCTTTTGAATGGGCCTGCTGCAGGTGAGAGGACAAATCCTAAGAATTTGTTGTTTTTACAAAGTGCCATTATTATTGCCATATTCTCTTAAAACAATACATAAGTTTAGAGCGAACATTTCAACTATGTTTGCCATGGTAGACAAAAACACTCAAATAAAACAATAGCCTAAAAAATAACTGTAGTGCGTAATGGACACGGCTCTATAACGCACAAAACTTTGTTAAGCCAGGTCTATATAGAGAGAGAGAGATTCATGCATTCTGCATTACCGTGACCCCTATACCTTGGATGTTTTTTTTTCTCATTGGAATACAGCAGGACAGGATGCCTTTTATCTATCAAACGCAAAAGCTGAGATTGTTTGAAGGACTAGGCTACTCAACAAACTTGTTTTTCGTTTCTGGGAGATCTCGTTATCGCTTTGGATTGTCGGATTTTATACTTATTGTATATATAGGATGAACAAAGTCCATGGATTTGCTATATTAAATCCAGTAGCCTAATAATTAGGCTATGTGCCACGTCCGATTTCGCAAGTGGTGTAGTAGGCCTAGGCTACATTTAAAAATCGACAGCCGTATGTGAGATCCATTTCATGAAGAGCAATTGTCTTGTGCGATCATGCCCCCTCCCCCACACTCGTCTAACCAGTTCACTACATTATAGCCTACCTGAGGCACTGAGGACGACTGCCTCTCCCTCTTCTCTGCCTCTCCCTCTTCTCTCTCGACAGACACCTGAGCCCGACACTATGTCAATGTAAAAATGTGCGTGAGTGTGCGCTGAACCACGAATTCACATAGGCTATTAACTTTTCTTTTCAGCAGACATCGCAAACATAAAAAAATTCGCAAAACAGAAAATCTTAATAAAATCTTAATAAAACGACAACTTTTCTCTTGATGAGTTCCGGAGAGGTTCTTCGAGTGGGTTTCGAACTCCGATCGCTGGCGTACCCTGCACATGCTCCAACCAGTTACGCCACAGTTCGATTGTTAACACCGTTATGCTTTATTCGCGCCATGGACTTGAAACGCCGATCAAAAGTTCTGACATGATAAACTGACGTTAGTTATTAATTCACCACATGATAAAATGCTGTCATATAGCTTGACGCCCAGCAGCCTATGGTAGTCTATGCCTATCTCTGAATCAACATGAACATGCATACGATAGCCTACATACGTTGCTAGAAACTTATATTGCGGAGCTAGGCCTCCTAGTCGATGGTTACAATGAATCACCCTCACTGCCCTATCGCATATCTGACCATCCATTGTTACAATGTTACAAAATGCGCGATCTTCTCCATGCATGTAGCCTACGGTTATAAGTAAAGTGACAAGCATAGGCATCAGGGCTCGACATTAACGGTAGCCCAGTAGCCCCGGGCAACCAAATGATGACGAGTGGCAACCAATTCCTCACTCCTGGTTGCCCCTGTGGCAACCACAAAATTTGTAAAACACTGAAAGCTAATATTTTGTCACTAGCAAACTACATCTGCCCTCTGTCAAATACGGTTGCATTTTCAGCTCTGAATAATACAAACTGTTGTAGGATACGGCCAACTGTTGTTCACAACTAATTTAGAATCCGTCTCGCCGGGCAGATGACGCCTAAATGCGGCCGCGCTGTCAACTGTGCATGCCAGACAGCGAGAGAGTGTAGTTTTTACACACAGTAGGGGAGTAGCAGCTAGGCTATGGAGCAGGCTAGCGCATTGCTGCATTACCTACAGCGTGTTAGAGAGATGGAACTGTTCTGTGACATTACGGGGCTTTAAATGCACTGATTATTTCTGCGATTGCATTCACATAGCAGCTGTGGCGGTAAAATATATAGATATGACTTGGTCGGCAGCAGGAAATGTTCCGGTAGCCTAGTAGATCCTGCCTACGAACATGAATTCAGACAGCACAACAAAAAAACCCTGCAGTTAAGTCTGTGAACGTTGCAGAAATACACGTAGCCTACCCTAGGCTATATGTCTGACAGCAGCTACAGTGTATTCGTTGCACTCGGGAGAAAATAAAATGTGTCATTATTCGTGTCTGTTCCCGCTCCCAGTCAAAAATTGTTACATTTTAGCATTCTACACACGCGCAGGGGAAAGTAAACTTTATTTTCTGACTAGCAATGGCCCGGCTAATTAACGCAGCTAACAGTAAACAAATGAATAACGGTAGTAAACAAATGAAACTCTTTCAAGTTGGCATAAGGACTACAAACACCAACGTCGTTGCTCAAAATGTAGACGAGGACGAGGACCTGTCGCTTAAAAGGAAACGGAGCTTTGTGAAGGGATGGGAGGCTAAGTACCCCGGCGTATACGAGGAAGATGGAAAACTGTTCTGCCGTTCCTGTACTTCGTATCCAGCTTTAAGCGATCGCAACAGCTCCCTTGTTCTGGGAAACACAACTTACAGAACAGCAGGTCTCGATAAACATTGGCAATCAAAGCAGCATGAGAAAGCTGCAAAGCGGTTCGTCGAGGCACAACGTGTGGAGGCGGGCACTCCTTTAGACGGGCCAATGGATTTCGCCATGCGAAGAATGAATGCCTCCCACCACTCAATTTTGTGCAAGTTGTTCAACACAGTCTACCACGTCTTGAAATATGAAGAATCCTTCAATTCTTTTCCACGACTATTGGCACTTCAAATAAAGAATGGGTCAGACTTGGCACAACTGACAAGCTACAGATCAGATCAAGCCTGTAGAAGGTAGGCTATGTTTGTTTCTTCAATATTAATCCATAGGGCAATATTTAGGCCAGACAAATAGCCTACATTAGGCTAATGTAGGCCATTGTGTGTTCAATCACTTTAAACCAAGTGTAGCCTAGCCTATATGACTTCACATCTTACATTGGTGATTGCATAATGGAAACATTAAAAATCATCAAATTATTTAATAAAAGTTGAATAATTTTAGGTTTCGTAAAATGAAATTGTTGGATGTTTGATCTATTGTAAAAGTAATAACATTGCTTAACACACAATATAGGCTAGGCCTACTGAAATAGATCACAGTAATGTTGTATGAAGAAGCAATTGTAACTGTAGGCCTGTAATTAAGTCATATTTATGAATTCCTTTGTGTTTTATTTTCCAGACTTACACCATACATCGCTGACAGCATCCGTCAGTCAATCATCAATGGCTTGAATAAGGCCACAGCTATATCTGTTCTATTTGATGGGTCGACAGACAACAGCGCACAGGAGGTCGAAGTCATTTATGTGAGATACGCATGTGATGGGGTGCCCAAGACCGTGTATTTCAGCCTCCAGCCTGTCCTTCACGCTCATGCCCAAGGACTTTATGATGCCATACAGAAGGCTTTTGTTGATCACGGCATCAATGATTGGAAGGAGAAGCTTGTCGGTGTGGCATGTGATGGAGCAGCGGTGAATCTGGGCAAAAACAATAGTGTGGTCACTCGCATCAGAGAGCACTCAGAATGTGCCATAGTCACACATTGCGTTGCTCACAGGCTAGAGCTTGCCATAGTGGACACCCTAAAGGACATTCGTCAAATTGAAAATGTTAAAGAGGTCCTGCGCAAAATACATAAGCACTACAGGAAGTCCTCAAAAGCGTTGCGGGAAGTCCAAGAGATTGCTTCTGCCCTGGGAGACAAGTTCCTGAAACCGAACCGAGTAGATGGCACTCGCTGGACACCACATATGAGTCGCGCTCTGGAGGTCCTTGCAGGGTCCTACAAGGCTCTACTGACTCACTTTGATCATCTGTCCAAGGCAGGCCAGGGAACAGCTGAGGTTAGGGGGAGGGCAATTTCTTTGCGAAACCACCTGCTGGACTACAGATTTATTCGTTTTGTTCATTTTTTAAGAGATGTCCTGACTGTCATATCAAATCTCAGTCTCTGTTTCCAGAAGGACAGTCTCACAGTAAACGAAATGTTGGATGCCATTGAAACAGGGAATCTTGAATTGATTGCCCTCAAACAGTCACCTGGGAGGAATCTCTCTGACTTTACAGCTGCCCTTCAGCGAGATCCAAATGGGAAAGCCACATTCAAAGGTGTGGAGTTGACTCATGTGCAACTAGATGACGACGATACATACAGTCAAACAGTTGATGTAGTCTTAGAGCATCTTAACCAGAGAATGAACACAGGTAGCACTCAATTGTCTTTGACAGTATTGACAGCTGCTAGGGTTTTCGATGTGAAGGAGTGGCCCAGAGAAAAAGCAGAGCTGGCTGTGCATGGAGTGAAGGAGGTTCAATATCTGTGGGGTCATTTTGCATGTGTGCTGGAGAGAGGAACTGGCAACATGGAGACTCTCCTAACTGAGTGGATGCAGCTGAAGGCATTTATTGCAAATGCAAAATGGCGTGATATATCGGACGTCTGCTATGGAGGCCATGAAGCAAGATTCAGCTCCATTCTGAGCCTCTACAACCTTGTGCTGGCTCTACCTGTCTCTTCAGCTGTGTGCGAGCGGGGTTTCAGCTGTCTCACAAGAGTCAAGACAGACTGGCGAGCGTCTTTGGGTGTGGAGATGGTGGATCAGCTGATGCTTGTGTCCTTGGAGGGGCCAACACTGGAGGACTTTAGTGCAGAGGGACCAATTGATCTCTGGTGGTCTTCCGCTTCCAGGAAACGCAGACCAATGTTTGAGGACGAGGGTGACATTCTAGATTTGTTTTAACACACACCCACACTGCATTTTTTACGGTTTATGTTGTTTTCCAGTTCTCCTGAATCTCTGTTACATACACACACCCACCCCCCCCCCCCCCCACACACACACACACACCGCTTTTGTGGCTTCTTAAGGTCCTTTCATTATACCATTGTCTCCTGTCACTCTCTATATGTGTTATGCAATGAGAATCAAATAAATGCAAATCATATTTATTGAAAGACTAACTAATGGCGTCCTTATTTTAGTGCACAAACAGAGAAAAGTTAAAATAACAGGCCGTTAATAATGGGGCAACCATTTTTTTGCCTTTGGCAACCAAAACCTCATGCCTGGTTGCCCAGCCGGCAACCACTTTTAAAAGCTAATGTTGAGCCCTGATAGGCATGTATTAACGAGATTTCTGTTAAACACATTTTATTTTCAGTCGTCAAAAGTGGTGGGGACAAAATCTGTGATTTACATGTAGGCTACCCAGCGTCGCCGGTTAAAATGAACATGCCTCCGTTTTAAAATAGCCTATACACATTTCTAAGTATTCCTAGCATGTAAATGTAGCCAAAATGTCCATCTTGTCCATCTCTTTCGTCTTCGCCTTGACATTGACAATAATAGCCTATTTCACGGAAATGCGGTCTTGTAACCGTAGCCTAATGAATTCATGAATTAATCTAAGGTTGCCTTTCGAGTAACCTATTTCAGGTTGAATTGAAGGCTATTTCCTTCTGATAGGCCTATAGGTTTCTAAAACCATTTTCATTCATTTCAACAATGGTTTATTGAAAAGTCGTTTGATTAATTTCGCCAGTCATCACTTTCATTTTAATGATTAAATGAGACGGATATGCGGAGCATTTCTCTCCCTCTCCATTGACCAAAACGTTGCTCTGGCATCTCTGCTGGACTGACTGAGTTATAGGCTACGTCGAGTGAGAGAGCTGTGAGGTAGGCTGTAAACATTCGAAAACTCTGCAACTGCAATCTAACATGCCGAGCGTCATGTCTCTTTTCTCCGCTTGTCACCAGCGCGGTGTCCTCGGGTTTTTCCATGAGCCGAACCTTCATATTATTAGGGCGGTCTATGTTGCCCCCTTGCGGTTGCAGTTTTCCCGATGCTTCGGGAGTCCCGATGTGCGGGAAAGAAAGGAGCATTCTCAACCCGTACCATCTGTAATTACATTGTGTCTCACAGACAAATCCTCCAGTATATTGCTGTATGAGAGCCCCAGGTTAAAGTAAAACTTAATAATGTCCAGATTATCCAAGAGATGAACTGCAGTCCATGTAAACCTGTATGGTAGGCTAATGTATGGAGCCCAAGTTGACAGGAACACATACAAGTTATTGCGAGGGAACGGAAAAGTTATTGCGAGGGAACGCAAAAAGTATTGCGAGGGAACGCAAAATTGTTGCGAGGGAACGCAAAAGTGCACTTAAAAAATATTCACCCACCTGAACCTTCCCAGGCTCCATATCTTTCAATCCAGTCTATCAAATCTTTTGGAAAAATATAACTAATGACATGCAATTGTAACTTTTGTCATGCCATTTAAAGTAGCTAGCAAAAAAAAAAAAAAATCTGCAGTATGGAAAATAAAATGAGATTAAGAACTATGTTGCATTTTGGGGCCTATTACTGCAAAGTATCGAATCGTATCGCATTGTATCGAATCACACTGAATCGAGTCACTTCACCCCATAACTCCACCCACTTCACATTTCTGAAAACGGCTTTCAAAATGGGCGAGACGTTCTGAAATTTGGAGAGGGAGTGCAGCACTGCTGCAACCAATCAACCATGGTGATTTCGTGTCAATCTGGGAATGAGTGCTGCAGACATGGCTTATCACAGGTAGGCTAATCAGGGCAGCAGGTGTTGGGGCGTTTCATTCCTAATTTGTAACGACCCGGTGACGTAGTGTTGGACGAGAAGTACAGGACTTCGTCAGCATTCCAATAGCATTTTGGACCAACATGCCATGGCATGTCTCAACCTGTAGTATGCGCGGAGAGCAATATCTCCAATACAAAATCAGACGAAATGTTGCTTTTGTCGAGAAACACAATTTTTGTCAATATTAACCCTGGTGCCGTATTTTCCGGACTGTAAGTCACACTTTTTTTCATGGTTTGGCTGGCCCTGCGACTTATAGTCAGGTGTGACGTATATATGAAATTCAACATGCTTTTGAATAATTGCTACATGAAAGAGAGAGGGTAAAAGTGGAGCGGTTGGGATCTTTGAGTAAACATTACCATATATGGCCGCTAGATGGCGCTCTAGGCTTGTGATTACTGTGCAGGGCTGGAAAGACTGATAGGCCTATGACCACAGATTGAATAGTTCTACAATCAAAATGCCCCCAAAAAGAAAGTCATACAGAGCTGATTACAAACTACAGGTAGTAAAATACGCAGCTGAAAATGGAAATAGAGCAGCAGAACGAAAATTTGGAGTGAGTGAAAAACTTGTGAGGGACTGGCGAAAAGTAGAGGATAATCTTAAAGCAATGAAGAAAACGAAGAAAGCTAATCGCGGACTGAAAGCTAGATGGCCAGAGCTGGAGGAACGAGTCCACAGATGGGTGCTTGAGCAACGTGCTGCCGGGAGAGGCTTGTCAACTGTACAGGTACGTCTCCACGCCCTGGCGGTAGCAAAGGAGATGAATATCATCGAATTCGCAGGCGGGCCATCTTGGTGTTACCGTTTCATGCAACGGAACCGCCTCGCTATCAGGGCACGGACAACAATGTGTCAGAAACTTCCAGCAGACTTCCAAGACAAGGTTGACAGTTTCCGTGAGTTCGTTGAACAGAAGGTAACTGAACACAACGTGTCGCCGGACCATGTTATCAACATGGACGAGGTCCCCTTCACGTTTGACATCCCCTTGGGCCGAAGTGTCGCAGAGAAAGGGGAGAAAAGCGTGAATAGAGTGACAACTGGTCATGAGAAGTCACATTTCACAGTGGTGTTGGCATGTTGTGGAGATGGGTCGAAATTGCCACCGATGGTCATTTTCAAACGAAAAACCATGCCAAAAGATGAATTTCCACGCTCAGTTGTCGTGGCTGTGAATGAGAAAGGATGGATGGATCAGGAAATGATGAACACTTGGCTTACGCGGTGTTACAGTAAGCGTCCTGATGGCTTCTTTAAAACGCGCAAAGCCCTGCTGCTGATGGATAGTAGGCGAGCGCACATAACGCCACATGTTAAAGATAAAATAAAAGCTTGCAACTCCATACCAACCATCATCCCTGGAGGCCTAACCAAAGTACTCCAGCCACTCGACATATCAGTGAACCGGAGCTTTAAGGCCGTCTTGCGTCGCTTGTGGGAGGAGTGGATGGTGGATGGAGAGCACAGCTTCACGGCATCCGGGAGAATGCGCCATGCAACTTTGCAGCAAGTCATTGGATGGATTGACACAGCATGGAATTCAGTGACAACCGAAACCATCCTGTCGGGATTTAGAAAGGCCGGAATAACTGCAACTGATGCTGAGTCTGACGACAGCCCCGCGGAAGAGGAGACGGCGATTCGTCTTCCTCCGGAGTTGGCGGAGATGTTCAGGAGCGACACAGAAGATGAAGATTTTAATGGATGGTGAATTTCTAGACATAGACACAGATAGAAACTCACACACATTCTCAATCTCTCTCTCTTTCTTTCTCTCAGTCACACACAGACACACACACACAAGCAGATAGAAACTCACACATTATCTCTCTCTTTCTCTCACTCACGCGCGCACACACACACACACACACACACACACACACACACACACACACATTCGCTCTGTAGTGGCAGAAACTCGTGTTTGTTTGTTCCTTTAATATGAAATAGTGTTGTATTGTAGGCCTATGTAGGCCTATCTTGAATTTCTTCATTAAATGTCTGTATTTTTCTTGGACGTTATGAAATAAATTTCTAAATAAGCCTCCCTCGAATATTTGCTCTGCCGGCTTAAGGCCCCGGTACAGTTCACGCACCCGACTTGTCGTGCGACATGTTGACGTCACGGGGAACGTTGTAACCATGTATACTTGCGCGTGGTAGTCGCGACACAATTTGCAGTATTCCCCTGAACAGAGGCACGGTATCCATTGACGTTAATGGCAGTAGCAACTAGCTTCTTTGCTGATATTTCAGACTTAGCTTGCACAACTGAAGGATTAGCCTACCATCTCGTTTATGAGATGAGCTTGTGTAATCTCCCTAAATGGAAAGATATATAGCCTATATTTTTTTAGGTCTAGCAGATATCCTTGAAAATAAATCTCTTCCTTACCTTTTGCTGGAATACTTATGTGCCTCGGTCCTAGTCATTTCCCCCTAATATCCTCCTGTTGCAACTCTCACTGGTAACTTCGTTAACTTATCCAACGTAGTTCACGACTGTAAACAAATCAGTCATCCAAACGGCAACTCTCGCTGCAGCCTAGCCAAGTTAACTTCCCACTTCTCAAACTTACTATTATTCAAACTTCATGACTACAGTCGTTTTAAAAATGAATGGGCTTATTTAAGATGTTGGATAGGCTTATGATAATGCCTGAATGTGGTTTATGTGGTTGATGACTGTAGAAGGACACTGGCTCCGTGAGCTTGGCTTCAATCTCTTCCTAGTTGTCGTGCGAGGTTGGCGCGCGCGGCTGATAAAAAATGTTCGGTGTCCGACAGGTCGGCGCGCGGCTGAAATGTGGCTTGCGACACAGGAAATTACGTCATTTTGACGTCACATTGTCGCGCGACAGGTCGGGTGCGTCGAGTATACTTCTAGCATTAGAGTCCACATCGCTGCATTGCATTCTACACATTTTTAGCTAAATGTTCATGTATCACATCAGCATGGTCGTTCATTCAATCTTTTGACAATTGCTTTACAATTAACGTCGGGCCCGGCCTGGCTCGTGTCAGCTTTGCCATTCATCCTTCATGCGCGTCTTTTTAAACCAGATAGGGCCTATATATATTTTTTTTATCTCGTAAGCATTGAAGGCAGATCAATTCTAATTCTAATCGAATGTCATCGAGATCCATCCATACATTTTTAAGTTATCTTACTAACAAACAGACAGACAAATAAGCCCCTATGAAAACAACCTATTGGCTCGTATACGGTAATAAGCCTCCCGCGAGTATTTGCTCTGCTGCCGACTTGTAACTCTACATCGCCCAAATAATTGATTGCATTGCATTCTCCACATTTTTAGCTAAATGTTCGTGTATAACATTAGTATTTTCGTTCACTGAATCTTTTCTAAATTGCTTTATAATTAGGCGTCGGGCCCTATTGCTCGCCTCAGATTCCTTTGCGCGTTCTTTTAAAACTGCGTCTTTTTACCTCGTGAGTATTTCGTCTGCTGCCAGCTTGTGACTCCACGTCGCCCAAAATGATTGATTGCATTGCATTCTCCACATGTTTAGCTACATTTTCGTGTACCACATCAGCATTTTCATTCACTTATTCTTTTGTAAACTGCTTTACTATTAACGTCGGGCCCATATGGTTCCCTCAGCTTTGCATTCATCCTTCCTGTGCATCCCTTTTTAGTATTTAACCTGCTGCCAACCTGTGACTCCACATCGCCCAAAATTCTTGATTACATTGCTTTTGCCACATATTCAGCTAAATGTTCGTGTACCACATCAGCATTTTAATCCAGCGAATCTTTTGTAAATTGCTTTAAAAATACCGTCGGACCCTCCTCTATCGCCCAGCTGCAGCAGGGTTGTCTTTCATCCTTACATGTCTTTTAAAACCACATTGCCCAAAATGCTTGATTGCATTATAGACTATTCTCCACATTTTAGCTAAATGTTCCTGTACCACTTCAGCATTTTCCTTCAGTGAATCTATTTAAAGTGAATTGCTTTCCAATTACCTTCGGGCCTTGGTGGCTGCCTTCATATCGCTGCCATTCACTCCTTCTCTTCATTAGGCTAATATTAATTAATTAACTCTTTGTTACAGCCTCTGCCTGTTCTTGGCTAAGATTTTGTGGAATACATTTCTAAATAAATGCGACTTATAGTCCGGTGCGACTTATACAGTGGGTACGGGTTGAGAATGCACCTTCTCCCGCGGGACTCCCGAAGAGATCCCGCAGGCCGTCAAGCCGATTTTTTTCGAGGCTAAGGCAATGTACCCAAACAACCACCAGGTGGCAGAAAGTTTCATCCCGCATTTCAAAATGATGAAGACCGCATATCCGTCAATAGTCGACTTCTTAATCTCATTTAATCATTACAATGAAGGTGATGACTGGCGAAATTATTCAAACGACGTTTCAATGAACCATTGTTGAAATGAATGAAAATGGTTATAGAAAATCGCCTACAGCCTAACGCCGACACAGCTGATTCTTTGATTGATTAAGCTGTTTTGATGTAGGGGATGGGTAAACTGGCGCGCTACAAACATGTTACCAATCAAATGTAATATTAGTAGGACTAGCCTACTTAGACACTTTAGTCATAGGCAACGTTGCCATGTTAATTTGGGCTAGAAGTGCTTGCTTGTGGTGGCGCTCCTGTCCGCTGCTTCTCCCGAATTGTGTGGCAAATTTGTCAGCTATCAGCTTAAATGTCAAATCATATTTATTTCTCTTTGTCGCCATGGTATTGGGGGAAACGCGGAGAAACGAGACGGTCAGTCCTCGTATTTTTTCTTCGCGTTTCGTTATAAGAAATATATAGGTAATAGTTAGTCTTCTTCCGTATTGAACAGATAGGCTACGGGACGCTCTTTGTTCCGTATTTTAAGGAACTACTCAATGCACACACACTACAATGAAAAAGACACAAAGAAATCGCTAAACATATAGCCTACAACCAAATGACACTTTAATGCAGCGTTTCTCAAACTATGGGCCGCGAAACGTGGAGACTGCTGCTGGTCCGCGAGACATGGAGTGAAATTAGGTCCGGTGATCTGATAATTTGCTGCGCAATTGACCAATCAACCGCGGACCGACAGAAAAAGAAAGCAAACGTTGCTGCTATCGGGAGGAAATGCTTGCTAATTTTATGTGTTTAAACATAGAGCCATACAATTAGGTGTGTCTGTTATTATGATAATTTTCGAGCATAACTGCTTGTCCATAGCTCAGTGACAGGTGTTAATAGCCTTGCCATAAGCACTGCTGTGAAGGTGCTTCTTTTATTATGCGGTTAGAGCATAAGCGCTTACTCATATAGACCAGGGGTCTTCAACCTTTTTCAGCCCAAGGACCCTTTGGCTGTGAGAGAGACTGAGCACGGACCCCCACACCTGGCACACCTCAAATCATGCCTATCATTTGAACAGTCAGTCATTAGTGCCTACATGCATGCTAGAGATGCGCGGATGGCGGTTACAGCCGCGGACTCCGCGGTTATACCGCGGATCGGGCGGATGACCTTACGAAAAATAATATTTTAATTAGATTCGGGCGGGTGGCGGTTGAACCGATCAAATGAAAAAAAATATATATAAGCTACATTACATGCCACCACTACGATATGCTTCCATTTACAGTGAGGAGAAAATGTATTTGATACCATGCTAAAGTTGCCTAAAAAGAGGAATATAAAATCGTCATTTGACAATTGATCTTAATGTCTTAATTCAAAAATTGAGTAAAAATAAAACCGCTAAGTACGCCAATTTTCTTTGTGATGGAAGAATGTTTTGTAAATAAATAAATGTTCTTCCTAAATGCTAGGGGGAAGTAAGTATTTGACCCCCAATGTAACCCTATGGGAATTCAACACATAGGGTTAACATAGGGGCGGGCAGATTTTTATTTTTTAAGGCCAGCTATTTTATGGATTCAGGATATTATGCATCCTGATAAAGTTCCCTTGGCCGTTGGAATTAAGATAGCCCCACATCATTACATACCTTTCACCATAGCTAGAGATTGGCATGGTGCTTTTTCCAGTAGGCCTATTAGCCTGTTTGATGCTCATTGAGCTCAATGCAAATCAAACAGGCTAATAGGCCTACTGGAAAAAGCACCATGCCAATCTCTAGCTATGGTGAAGGGTATGTGATGATGTGGGGCTATTTTAATTTCAAAGGCCAAGGGAAATTTATCGGGATGCATAATATCCTAGATCCATGAAATAGCTGGCCTTTAAAAATAAAAATCTGCCTGCCCCTATGTTAACCCTATGTGTTAAATTCCCATAGGGTTACATAGGGGGTCAAATACTTCCTTCCCCTAGCATTTAAGGAAAACATTTATCTATTTACGATACATTCTTCAATCACAAAGACAATTGGTGTCCTTGGCGGTTTGATTTGTACTAATTTTTTGAGTTAAGGCATTAAGATCAATTGTCAAATGATGATTTTATATTCCTGTTTTAGCAGGGTATCAAATACATGTGCTCCTCACTGTACATTCTGCTATTTCGACATGCTGCCAATCCGACACATTTTAGTAGCCTACCCCCATTCCGACAGTTTACAAATCCTATTTTTTTCCAAGTCAATTTAACGGACCCAGCCCGACGGACGCAAAGTGCGTCAAAAAAAACACACCCATTCTTCTCTGTTATATTGCTCCGCGATTATCAGTCACAGCGAGATGAGACCTATATTGCATGAAAGAGCAGAACCGGGGCTTTCCAACGAGACTACGTAACTAGACACGTGTCTGTACGATCAAGTATGAAAATAAAAATAAAATCATGAATTTAAATCAAAGTATATCATATCTATATTGCTCTGCGTTCACCCACGCAGCCACTGCTCTCGCTTGAATTACTCCGGGACCAGGTATCGCGCAGACATAACACGCATATCAAATGAAAGAGGAGAAACAGAGCTTTCCATTGATACCAAACACATCGATCCTTTTGTGTTATAAAAACAGACGAAGTGACAAACAAATAAGAATGTCATATAGCTTCGGCTACCGCTTTCGTTTGATTTACTCGTGAAACCGTGGTCAAAAAGATACTTTTTGCATGTCAGATAAAAGAGGAGAGCTAGCTATCCACAGATACCAAATACAACCTTCTAGGCCATAAAACAGACGAAGTGACAGCAAAATAATAACTTAGTTTAGCTCCACCTAGTCCGCGAATAATGAGACAGAGAAAAAAACTTGCCATAGAACTGCTTTCACTTCCCCGAGTCGCGCACGCAACAGACACATATCAAGAAGTCTTCACAATTACATTTTAAATGTGAATCTTTATTATTTTACACAATTGGATATAGTTATGACATTAATAGCCTATTAATGACCTCATGTCGGAATGGCACGTTGTTTGAAAAAAAAGTTAAAGAAAAAAATGTCGGAGTGGTGGGACTTTTTCCCATAATGAGACATGCCTGCACTACGACAATTGGACGTCAATGTCGGAGTGCTGGTATGTCGGAATGAACGGCGGTAGCCCATGCCTGCTTTGTTTACTATCAGAGATGGCAATGCCGCCAGGGAATGTGCGTGACAAACTCAAAGGTAACAACAAGTTTAAATTAAGTTGCCTATGTTTTCGTCTGCAGTGTGCAATAAGAAAGTAGAAGTTTATAACTTGTATGTAAGGCCTGCTGATATGGATTGAGCTGTCTGCCTGGAAAAGACGTGCACTCGTGCAATCAAAATTAACGGGAGTCTTCAGAACAGGCTCGTCCTAGTCGTCACCCTGACAAGCTGCATAGAGTTAATTGGCCTGTAATGCGAATGGCTTGTTGTTATTCTATTCGGACTTTCTTTATTTTTGTATAAAGAATAACGTGTAATTACCATTAATTAAACTAAATAGCTGCATCTTTCTAGAACAAGAGCTTTCTCGCGTCGCATCAGCGTCTTGGATCACCCATAGACTTTTAAACAAATAGCGGATGGCGGGGGGGTGCGGTTCTGAAAAAAACATTAAAAACGTATACGCGGATGGATGGCGGACGGATGATGATTTGTTGATGCGGTTGCGAATAGAATAATAGTCCATCCGCGCATCTCTAATGCATGCACGTACGCGCACGCACACACACGAACGCACACATTCTAAACATAAGTTATTATTAACAGGGGGGTAACTGCTTTCTACAACTCGTTTCTGATAATTCTTTACATAGTGTTGCATAAACTCGCCCTATAATAGAATGAATGTCACAAGGGTCAACTAAGGTGGATATGTAAGGGATAATCAACGACGCACCGTGCGTTTCTAGGAAAATAATGCACGTTTTAAGTGTTAATAAGGTCCCGACGCCGCAGGCATTATTGCAGTGCATTATTTTCCTATAAACGCACGGCGCGGAGTTGATTATCCCGTTTATACCACTGCTACTATCATTTTCGTTTATATTGCCGCTGTCTTAGATACAACGTTGCTGTGTTTACCGTTACATTCACATTGGCGAATATTCAAGTGTGAGAAGCTCCGCTTTAACCCTCTCTGGTGGTATAAATTCAGCTAAATTCAGGCAAAGCTTCATTTGCTCAACCTGATACAGACAGAGAGCCTCTGCATCTTGTGTAAATATAACTTGTCTTACACAAGGAAACACAAACACACAAGATTATCGTTATCGTTTCATTTTGATGGTATGACATCGCTGAGAACGTTGGATTAATGAATTCACGCAGAACGCCTTGACCCCCGGTTGAAGACCCATGATATAGACTATAACTCAGGGACAGGTGCAAAACCACCAACTGGGATGGATCGAAGGGCAAGCAAGCACTGCCACACAACGTGAAGGCCTTTGTGTTGTCAACACTAAACAGAAAGTTTCCTACGATGGGGAGAAGTGGCCGCAAGGACTGCATCGATAAGATCAACGAATGCCTTCGCAAGCCCCGAAACCCCGGTGATACATTTTCTTTCCTTTAATTCAATAAAAAAAAAAATCTGAAGAACTTTTCCGAGGTTGTCTTGTCTACCAAATCCTAAACTTAAATAGCGTAAACATTTTATCTTATGAAAAAACTCTTAGGGGGAACAGTTAGGCAGCCCTTCCTCCATATCGTAGTAGGCCTATAGGCAATTTATAAGAGGGGTCAAAAAAACTCATAAAGTAGGCTAGCCTGCTACTTTTTCCAGACTAAATGTGTCACTTTAGTGATTGGCTCTTTCAAATGCAAATGAGGTGGATGGGCTTTTGAATGGGCCTGCTGCAGGTGAGAGGACAAATCCTAAGAATTTGTTGTTTTTACAAAGTGCCATTATCATTGGCATATTCTCTTAAAACAATACATAAGTTTAGAGCGAACGTTTCAACTATGTTTGCCATGGTAGACAAAAACACTCAAATAAAACAATAGCCTAAAAAATAACTGTAGTGCGTAATGGACACGGCTCTATATCCTAAATAATTTTCGAGGTTCGCAATTTGGTAAAAAGCCAGGTCTATATATAGAGAGAGAGAGAGAGAGAAAGAGAGAGAGCGAGATTCATGCATTCTGCATTACCGTGACCCTATACCTTGGATGTTTTTTTTTCTCATTGGAATACAGCAGGACAGGATGCCTTTTATCTATCAAACGCAAAAGCTGAGATTGTTGGAAGGACTAGGCTACTTAACAAACTTGTTTTTCGTTTCTGGGAGATCTCGTTATCGTTTTGGATTGTCGGATTTTATACTTATTGTATATATAGGATGAACAAAGTCCATGGATTTGCTATATTAAATCCAGTAGCCTAATAATTAGGCTATGTGCCACGTCCGATTTCGCAAGTGGTGTAGTAGGCCTAGGCTACATTTAAAAATCGACAGCCGTATGTGAGATCCATTTCATGAAGAGCAATTGTCTTGTGCGATCATGCCCCCTCCCCCACACTCGTCTAACCAGTTCACTACATTATAGCCTACCTATATGTGGCACTGAGGACGACTGCCTCTCCCTCTTCTCTCTCGAGACACCTGAGCCCGACTCGTCAATGTAAGAATGTGCGTGAGTGTGCGCTGACCCACGAATTCACATAGGCTATTAACTTTTCTTTTCAGCAGACATCGCAAACATAAAAAAAATCGCAAAACAGAAAATCTTTCATTTTTTAATAAAGCGACAATTTTTCTCTTGATGAGTTCCGGAGAGGTTCTTCGAGTGGGTTTCGAACCCCGATCGCTGGCGTACCTTGCACATGCTCCAACCGGTTGCGCCACAGCTCGATTGTTAACAACGTTATGCTTTATTCGGGCCATGGACTTGAAACGGCGATCAAAAATTCTGACATGTTAAACTGACGTTAGTTATTAATTCACCACATGATAAAATGCTGTCATATACCTTGACGCCCAGCAGCCTATGGTAGTCTATGCCTATCTCTGAATCAACATGAACATGCATACGACACATACGTTCCTAGAAACTTATATTGCGGAGCTAGGCCTCCTAGTCGATGGTTACAATGAATCACCCTCACTGCCCTATCGCATATCTGACCATCCATTGTTACAATGTTACAAAATGCGCGATCTTCTCCATGCATGTGTAGCAGAACGGGAATTAGTTCCCGTCTGTAGTGCCCCGTATACTAGCAGGTAATTGGTCAACCAATGGCTTGGTGGGAGCTTTTGTATATATTCTCCGTGACTACCCTTTCCCGTTTTCACGTCGGACTGGCTGGTCGCTGCTCGCCCAATTTCCGCTGCTCACACAGGTAACAATTTGAGCACTTCCTCTTGGAAGTTCTGCTGTTGGTTGACTTCGTGGCTGTTTAGTTGAACAAGTGCTCTTTTGTGTATGCAGCTTCCCTGTGGATCCGTCCCCATGCATCTCTGTAGCCGGACATGCATCATAGCCGGTATGTTTATAGTTTTATTGGCGACGCAAATGGGCTACATTGTCACATATAGTGAATGTTTGTTTATATTTTAGGTAGTCGCTGCTGCATCCCCTCCTAGCACTCTTGCCCTCTGCAATGCTAACCTGAGAACTGTAGCTAACAACGGGATGGGGAACTGCCGCCGTGCTGCTGTGTGACCGCTGCTGCTTTGTCTTCACGAAGCGTGATCGCTCATCTGTGTTTGTAACCGTGTGACCACTAACGTTCGTCTCGACTTCGTCATATTAAGTGTCATTCTTGTCAATTCTGTGTGTACATGGTTTTGGTTCATTATTCTTTTGTTTTGATTTGCTTTACCACTGGCAGGAGGCCATTTCCCCTGCGCTGCTGATAACCAGTGTCCCAACATCTTACTTTGTAATGTATCTCTGGTTTTCTAGCTTTCATCTTATGATTTGATTAGCCACTGATAGGAGGCTGCTATTCCATCTGTGCTGTGGATTACCAGTGTGCTAGTGTTTATGATTTCTGGGGAATTACTACTTTAGTTTATAGTTTGTTTGTTTGTTTGTTTGTTTGTTTGTGTGTTGCACTGGCAGGAGGCCATTTGTCCAGCTGCGGAGAGCCCGTGTCTTAACTATTGTGATTAGTATTTGTGTTTGGTTAAATGTGGCTCCCACTAATTGTCCTCCCCCTGTCCTGTGTCTTTTCTAGGAGCTGAGGCCTACAGTGGAGGGGCTACTGTCTTCCTGGTGGTGTCCCCTTTTTGGTGTGCTACTATTATACCTCACGGGTGTTGCTGATTTGACCTTTGCTGTGTGTGTGTGTGCGAATACGTGGACACTCTTGCAGTGGTGTGACCTCCTGGGACGCCTCTCCCCTTAGTTAGCCAGTCCCCTCGCTGGTAAGCCTCAGTTCCTGCTGTCTGTCTCCCCTTGGTATGTCTGATGTGCTTGAGACAATGTGAGTGTAATTTTAGATTTTGTTAATAAATTATTGTCATTGTACTGGAATGGAACCACGTCTCTCTCTCAGTTAATGAACCTGGGTGCCTTGTTGAGCAAACTTAGTACATGCATTTCCCTGGGTGAAACTCCCAGGGTGGCGTAGTCGGATAACATACAAGTTAGTATCTAACACTTTACTACCACTTGCCACATTTGACGTATTGTCGGCAGGATTTACTGTTATAAGCAGAGACGTGTTTTGCATTCTTTTGTGTTTCCTTTTCATGGTTGTATGGTGTTGTGCATTATGTGAACTGTTATGATGATTTCTATGTGTAACATTTTTTTAAAGACAAAGCAGCAGCGGACATCTGGTGCATTTTTAACAATTGGGTGAGCAGCAAATTCTTTTTTTTCTTCTCCTTCTGATTTCGAAGGATGAAGGGCAGTCCTTTTAGTTACCAGTAACCAGGCCTAGAGGGCCGTGCCATTACTTGTAGTTGGTCATGTTTGTTTAATGTCTGTAAAATAGGGCTTTCCTCTTTCAGCTCTTTGGGGATATGATTAGACTCCGTCCCGTCAAGGGCCTCAGCGATTGGGTTCACTACCCACACATCTACTGCTGGCAATGGATGTGGAGCTGTATGGAGGTGATCTTCCGTCAAGGGACCCAGAGAGTGAGGGACCCTCTACTTGTGTCATCTCTCCCTTGGTACATGGGGATGAGGTCATGGTTTGAGGTTGGATATTAGGTCCAGGTTGCATAAGGTAACCAAGAGTGTCTCCTTACAGCCAAAACCTTTGGGTCATGGGTCACCGTCAGTCCCATTAAGGGCCACAGCTAACTGGCTGTAACCTCCTGTCTGTTCTCTTTGGAACAGAAGGGGAAGCTGTGAGGTAGGGTGATGGCCATTAGCGGGGTTTTGTGTGGAGACCCTCTTGGTGTCCTGTCTGCTCTCCCTGACAACATGGGAAGAAGCGTAATTTTTTACTACTGTTGAACACTGGTCCATGGTGTTCACCAGTCAGTTGGGGCTGTTTAGAAGTGTTTGGCCCTTTTTCTGTGGCTTGCCTCTGTGTTGCAGGTCCCAGACAGTAGAGTTCGGCCTACTGACCACTCTGCTCGTAGCCATTCATCTGGTCTGTCCCCTCCCTGTGTTTCTTGTCTTGGTAGCAGCGTTGGTGTAGCGCCCAAACTGCAAGCCCTCCCAGTGTTTCGTGTTTTGGTAGCAGCGTTGGTGTAGAGACCAAACTGCAAGCCCTCCTTGTGTTTCTTGTCTTGGTAGCAGCGTTGGGTTCTAGACCAAACTGCAAGCCCTCCCTGTGTTTGTCATGGTAGCAGCGTTGGCCTACTGGCCAAACTGCACGCCTTCCTGGTGTTTGTCTGGCCCATTGACCAGGCTTTGTTGGGTGTCAAAACCCGCCTCTGCTCTTTTGGCCATGGAGTTTATGGTTTGCCTGGTCTAGTTTGATCCATCGTCGGGGCGACGATGCAAGAAGTGAGGGAAGAATGTAGCAGAACGGGAATTAGTTCCCGTCTGTAGTGCCCCGTATACTAGCAGGTAATTGGTCAACCAATGGCTTGGTGGGAGCTTTTGTATATATTCTCCGTGACTACCCTTTCCCGTTTTCACGTCGGACTGGCTGGTCGCTGCTCGCCCAATTTCCGCTGCTCACACAGGTAACAATTTGAGCACTTCCTCTTGGAAGTTCTGCTGTTGGTTGACTTCGTGGCTGTTTAGTTGAACAAGTGCTCTTTTGTGTATGCAGCTTCCCTGTGGATCCGTCCCCATGCATCTCTGTAGCCGGACATGCATCATAGCCGGTATGTTTATAGTTTTATTGGCGACGCAAATGGGCTACATTGTCACATATAGTGAATGTTTGTTTATATTTTAGGTAGTCGCTGCTGCATCCCCTCCTAGCACTCTTGCCCTCTGCAATGCTAACCTGAGAACTGTAGCTAACAACGGGATGGGGAACTGCCGCCGTGCTGCTGTGTGACCGCTGCTGCTTTGTCTTCACGAAGCGTGATCGCTCATCTGTGTTTGTAACCGTGTGACCACTAACGTTCGTCTCGACTTCGTCATATTAAGTGTCATTCTTGTCAATTCTGTGTGTACATGGTTTTGGTTCATTATTCTTTTGTTTTGATTTGCTTTACCACTGGCAGGAGGCCATTTCCCCTGCGCTGCTGATAACCAGTGTCCCAACATCTTACTTTGTAATGTATCTCTGGTTTTCTAGCTTTCATCTTATGATTTGATTAGCCACTGATAGGAGGCTGCTATTCCATCTGTGCTGTGGATTACCAGTGTGCTAGTGTTTATGATTTCTGGGGAATTACTACTTTAGTTTATAGTTTGTTTGTTTGTTTGTTTGTTTGTTTGTGTGTTGCACTGGCAGGAGGCCATTTGTCCAGCTGCGGAGAGCCCGTGTCTTAACTATTGTGATTAGTATTTGTGTTTGGTTAAATGTGGCTCCCACTAATTGTCCTCCCCCTGTCCTGTGTCTTTTCTAGGAGCTGAGGCCTACAGTGGAGGGGCTACTGTCTTCCTGGTGGTGTCCCCTTTTTGGTGTGCTACTATTATACCTCACGGGTGTTGCTGATTTGACCTTTGCTGTGTGTGTGTGTGCGAATACGTGGACACTCTTGCAGTGGTGTGACCTCCTGGGACGCCTCTCCCCTTAGTTAGCCAGTCCCCTCGCTGGTAAGCCTCAGTTCCTGCTGTCTGTCTCCCCTTGGTATGTCTGATGTGCTTGAGACAATGTGAGTGTAATTTTAGATTTTGTTAATAAATTATTGTCATTGTACTGGAATGGAACCACGTCTCTCTCTCAGTTAATGAACCTGGGTGCCTTGTTGAGCAAACTTAGTACATGCATTTCCCTGGGTGAAACTCCCAGGGTGGCGTAGTCGGATAACATACAAGTTAGTATCTAACACTTTACTACCACTTGCCACACATGTAGCCTACGGTTATAAGTAAAGTGACAAGCATAGGCATGTATTAAAGAGATTTCTGTTAAATACATTTTATTTTCAGTCGTCAAAAGTGGTGGGGACAAAATCTGTGCTAACAAGTGCTGGGTACATGTAGGCTACCCAGCGTCGCCGGTTAAAATGAACATGCCTCCGTTTTAAAATAGCCTATACACGGAAATGCGGTCTTGTAGGCTAACCGTAATGAATTCATGAATTAATCTAAGGTTGTCTTTCGAGTATTTCAGGTTGAATTGAAGGCTATTTCCTTCGGATAGGCCTATAGGCGACTTTCTAAAACCATTTTCATTCATTTCAACAATGGTTTATTGAAACGTTGTTTGATTAATTTCGCCAGTCATCACTTTCATTTTAATGATTAAATGAGACGGATATGCGGAGCATTTCTCTCCCCCTCCATTGACCAAAACGTTGCTCTGGCATCTCTGCTGGACTGACTGAGTTATAGGCTACGTCGAGTGAGAGAGCTGTGAGGTAGGCTGTAAACATTCGAAAACTCTGCAACTGCAATCTAACATGCCGAGCGTCATGTCTCTTTTCTCCGCTTGTCACCAGCGCGGTGTCCTCGGGTTTTTCCATGAGCCGAACCTTCATATTATTAGGGCGGTCTATGTTGCCCCCTTGCGGTTGCAGTTTTCCCGATGCTTCGGGAGTCCCGATGTGCGGGAAAGAAAGGAGCATTCTCAACCCGTACCATCTGTATATGGCTTTTTCCTCTTCATGACGCATTTTTTGACTGATGCGACTTATACTCCGGAGCGACTTATAGTCCGGAAAATACGGTAATAGTACAGTTCACCACTTATGAGTATTTTCAATCAATCAACAGCTCAAAAAACATATTTTAGGGTGCAGTAATCCGCATCGTCTTTGAATCGTACTATCTTAGCTTTATGAATCGATACGAATCGAATCGTCTTAAAAGGGAGAGATTCACACCCCTAATTCCCTGCCAACCCCCTTCCAATAATAGAACGTGGAAGTTGTCGAACGTTTGGGCCTCTCGCTCCGCTTTAACCCTCTCTGCTTTAAACCCTGTGTGTATGTGAATGTGTATACTAGCACTTGCTTCAACATACTGTATGTGTGGTCACATGCACATTATTTGTACCTCATTGCCATAAAAGATGACATGGTTTTCTCTAAGGAAAATCCCATTTGGCCGGAATCTTAGCGATATCTTGGCAGGAGAGAACTTGGTCAGGTTCTTCAGGCCATCCCTCTGAAGGTTGAATACAGACAACATGCCCCCCTCCTCCTAAATACACAGAACACACAGCCACAAGACAAGCCATTAAGCAATGGGAATAATCACAAATGCAATGAAGAACACAGACTGAGGGAGCTGTGTATGGCTAACCCCTGAAATTCCAATAAACAATGTCACATGCTTAAGTTCTAACGTGGCTTGAGCATTTTGAAAATCCATTGTGTGTCCTTGTACATGATTCAAATGTACATTGTATTTCCTTTCCTGACTTACGCATATAGCATGTACGCACGCTCATTTAAAGAGACCCTATGCAACTTTTTCATAGTCATAAAATCACTCAGAGATCGTTGTTTTGCTTGACTGACCAGTTTCATCGAAAACAGTAATATTTCCTCCCGCCCCCAGTGTCCCTATCCGCTATTGCAACCTTGCAACTTTCTGATGAGCGATCATCTTCAGTTTACATCTGGAAGTCAGAGACGCGTAAGGAACAAGAAGAACCACGCTTGCAATTTATATGTAAATATATATAGCCTATATATGTATAAATATACACGCTAAAGCTGTCGGGGAAGCTCTGCAGAGAAATATGCAAGCATAAAACGAGCGAAAACGAAAAACGAAAACGAAACCAGAGCTGAAATCGCCAATCCTGCATAATTCCTCTTTATTAACCACGCTATGTGAAAAATCCAATCACAGAAATATTGGTACTGTTTATCCTTGAGTAATAGGAACATGTGTGCCTGTACCTCTGAATGTGACACCAGCAGTCCTGTATGCTGATATCGGTCATGCACAAAGGACAGGTAGCGATGGGTGACGTTCTTGTTCCGTTCCACCGCAGAGGCCTTGCAGTCATGCCACTCAGTGAAGGGGTAGCCACTATATACACACCTTGAGTGCTGAAGACAGATTGAACAAGGCCTTTCTGGATTCACCACTAAGCTCATACATGACATTGATGTATTGGTCATAAATCCATATATACAACATACATCAACATATTTAACAATTGTAATAAAATAAAATATTGAAAAACAAAAATCAAAACAATACAGTTGAATTCATAGTTAGATTATCTCCATATAAACATTGCGCCCCAAGAAGATATTTATCGTAAAAGCACTAATAGCCGACCATCTCATTCGAAAGTTCTAAAACAACAATGTTTTTTAATAATTTAAAATAACATTTGATAAATTAACCTTACATTTTCCAGTAGCCACAGGTGTGTAGATTTGAACAAAATCTGGTTTGGTTCTTACCGGAGCTTTTACGTCCTGAAATATCCAATTTTGTTTACCAAGCTCGGGGTTTAGTGCTGGCCTGGTGGTACACCTAAAGGCGACCGACTCACACTGTACATCAAAGATCCTAGAACATAGCAAGATGGATCACAGGCCGGATAATACGATATGTTGAAGTGCGTTCTATGACTCCATGGGCGCCATTTTGGTAAGCTCAGGTGACGTCACAGACGCTGGCTACTGTGGGAATCCTAAACATTAACTGATCCATCTCGCTCCGCTCTAGAATCTTTGCTGTACATCAACGGTTAGCTCGTTGCTAATCAAAATTCCACTGGAGCTCAAAGCAGTTTTGTACATGCAGCCTTACAACAGTGTTTTACAGCTCTTAGAGTCACGGTAAAATGTCATTTTTGGTACATAGCTAATTTAGATACACTTATGGTGAGGGTGTTTGCGTTTCTTTACGAATCCTCCGTCTTAGTTTGTATAGAAATGAATACTAAGTTGCACGTAGGCTACACGGAAGTGGTCGCGTATAAAGGCCGGTCGGGTAATGATGCCATTACGATACAGAACAAAGCCACACTCTTACTCAAGAAGCATAGAAACCTACCAGCTGGTTCCCCGCTCCCTCGTTTGAGATCAGGCTTACGAAGTCACCTATAATCACACTACATAGTCAGTTATCTGTCATGTGAATGTTTTGGTGTGTCTCTCACTCATTTGTGTCAATATGTGTTACATTAGTTCAACTTACCAGTTTCAAGATATGTTTATGTGTTGATGTGTTTCTGTTATACATTAAAATGTGATACCAGCAAAGTATAAGCGATTGGTGACACACTGGGGTGAGAACCAAAGGGTTGTTGTGGTGTAGTCCATCTGGATAGACAACAAGAGAGATTCTCATATTAATGAGAGGGGCACGTATACACATACGCGCGCACACACACACACACACACACACACACACACACAGTCATGTGTATTTTCAGCCTGAAGTTCAATACAACAGGCCCGTTTCCATTTCAAGGACTGGAACTAAACGATTTACAGGACCGGGGCAGTTTGTTTGCGCTTCCATTACACGAAACGCCCCGAAACGCTTGGCGAACTTCTACTACCTCAGGGTTGGTACTTCAATGTGGCCTCAAAAATCTGGTGTGAGATGTAAAACAAGGCATGAATAACGGCATGAGTAGAGGAGGACAGGCACATTTTTAAAACCCAAGAAGGCAGACAAGTCACATCTAAATCAATCACAGGTTAGGCTATTAGTTTGTTGAATTGAGGTAGCCTACACTGAATTAACAAATGTGAACTAATAGTAGGCTTTAACTAATTAGAATGTCTTTGTTATATTAATTTATCAAGTAATTACAAATGAAAATATAGCCGCAAGCGGCGATGGCGGGCCCGAGCATCTGCGGTGCGGAGACCTGTGACATTTCGGAATCTAACCAAGCAACATGAGGCGTGTTGGTGGGCATGTGCATGAGCAACACACATGGCCACCAAATTTGGTCAATTCTCTTGAATGTATGTGTCAACCACAACAGACAATGCGCTAGGTAGAGCTAAAGAGTCCCTAAGCCACACCCTAGGCCAGAGGTCTGTTTCTGACTTGCGGCAGTAATAACACACAAGCTCACCAAATTTGATTCATTTTGTGAATGTATGTCAACAAAAACAGCTAACACACTAGGTGGCGCTATAGAGTCCCTAAGCCACACCCTCGGCCAGAGCTCTGTCTCTGAATAGCTATAGCAAAACACATGCCCACCAAATTTGGTTCATTTTTGTGAATGTACGTGTCAACCACAAGAGACAATACGCTAGGTGGCGCTATAGAGTGCCTAAGCCACACCCGAGGCCAGAGCTCTGTCTTTATCTAGCGGCAGCAATAACACACAAGCCCACCAAATTTGGTTCATTTTTGTGAATGTTTGTGTCAACCACAACAAACAATGCTCTAGGTTGTGCTATAGAGTCCCTAAGCCACACCTTTGGCCAGAGTTTGTCTCTGACTTGCAATAGGAATAACACACAAGCCCATCAAATTTGGTTCATTTTCGCGAATGTTTGTGTCAACCACAACAGATAACGTGCTGCTAGGTGGCGCTATAGAGTCCCTAAGCCACACCCTTGGCTAGAGCTCTGTCTCTGACCAGCAATAGCAATAACACACATGCCCACCAAATTTGGTTCATTTTCGTGAATGTTTGTGTCAACCACAACAGATAACGTGCTGCTAGGTGGCGCTATAGAGTCCCTAAGCCACACCCTTGGCTAGAGCTCTGTCTCTGACCAGCAATAGCAATAACACACATGCCCACCAAATTTGGTTCATTTTCGTGAATGTTTGCGTCAACCACAACAGATAACGTGCTGCTAGGTGGCGCTATAGAGTCCCAAAGCCACACCTTAGGCCAGAGCTCTGTCTCTGACTAGCAGAAGCAATTCCATATGTAGCTGCCAAATTACATCCAATTCATAACCTTTTTTCTGCCTATAACACCAACTTCCTGTTTCTTAATAAAACGCCATAATTCAAACCTTCGCCATTTCGATATACTTTTGAAATTCAAAAATCTGGTCGCAATTCCTCTCGGGCAACCCCTCAAGATCATTTTAGTGCTTATATGACATGATATCGATAAACCGTCTAGGAGAAGTGTTTCAAAATACATGATGTGCAAAATTCATAATCATAACCATAACTCAAATTCTTCGAATATTTACTATAGAGTGTAAATGTAAAAATTGTTTAGATTAATACAACACACATGCCCACCAAATCTGGGCCATTTTCGTGAATGCATGTGTTAACCACAACAGACAGCGTGATAGGTGGCGCTATAGAGTCCCTGAGCCATGCCCTAGGCCAAAGCACTGTCTCTGAGTTTCGATTGCAATTCTACAAATGGCTGCCAAATTACAAGAGTTTTAGAGCATGCCAAGTTGGTGAAAAAAAAAAAACAGGTAAGACGGAAAAAAGAATAATAATAATAAATATAGCCGCAAGCGGCGATGGCGGGCCCGAGCACCTGCGGTGCGGAGACCTGTGAAATTTCGGAATCTAACAAAGCAACATGTGCGTGTTGGTGGGCATGTGCATGAGCAACACACATGCCCACCAAATTTGGTCAATTTTCCTGAATGTATGTGTCAACCACAACAGACAATGTGCTAGGTAGCGCTATAGAGTCCCTAAGCCACACCCTAGGCCAGAGCTCTATCTGTGACTATCGATAGCAATAACGCACAAGCCAACCAAATTTGGTTCATTTTCGTGAATGTATGTGTCAACCACAACAGACAACGCACTAGGTGGCGCTATATAGTCCCTATGCCACACCCTAGGCCAAAGCTCTGTCTCTGACTAGCCATAGCAATAAGACACAAGTCCACCAAATTTCGTTCATTTTCGTGAATGTTTGTGTCAACCACAACAGATAACATGCTGCTAGGTGGCGCTATAGAGTCCCGAAGCCACACCTTAGGCCAGAGCTCTGTCTCTGACTAGCGATAGCAATAAAACACAAGCACACCAAATTTGGTTCATTTTCATCAATGTTTGTGTCAACCACAACAGACAATGTGCTAGGTGGCGCTATAGAGTTCCTAAGCCACACCCTAGTCCAGAGCTCTGTCTCTAACTAGCAAAAACAATAACACACGAGCCCACCAAATTTGGTTAATTTTCGTGAATGTTTGTGTCAACCACAACAGACAATGCGCTAGGTGGCGCTATAGAGTCCTTAAGCCACACCCTAGGCCAAAGCTCTGTCTCTGACTACCGATAGCAATAACACACAAGTCCACCAAATTTGGTTCATTTTCGTGAATGTATGCGTCAACAACAACACACAATCTACTAGGTGGCGCTATAGTCCCTAAGCCACACTCTAGGCCAGAGCTCTGTTTCTGACTAACGACAAAAATAACAAACAAGCTCACTAAATTTGATTCATTTTCGTGAATGTATGTCAACCACAACAGGTAACACACTAGGTGGCGCTATAGAGTCCCTAAGCCACACCCTCGGCCAGAGCTCTGTCTCTGAATAGCTATAACAAAACACATGCCCACCAAATTTGGTTCATTTTTGTGAATGTTTGTGTCAACCACAACAGACAATGTGCTAGGTGGCGCTATAGAGTCCTTAAGCCACACCCTAGTCCAGAGCTCTGTCTCTAACTAGCAAAAACAATAACAAACGAGCCCACCAAATTTGGTTAATTTTCGTGAATGTTTGTGTCAACCACAACAGACAATGCGCTAGGTGGCGCTATAGAGTCCTTAAGCCACACCCTAGGCCAAAGCTCTGTCTCTGACTACCGATAGCAATAACACACAAGTCCCCTAAATTTGGTTCATTTTCGTGAATGTTTGTGTCAACCACAACAGATAACATGCTGCTAGGTGGCGCTATAGAGTCCTGAAGCCACACCTGAGGCCAGAGCTCTGTCTCTGACTAGCGATAGCAATAACACACAAGCACACCAAATTTGGTTCATTTTCATCAATGTTTGTGTCAACCACAACAGACTATGTGCTAGGTGGCGCTATAGAGTTCCTAAGCCACACCCTAGGCCAAAGCTCTGTCTCTGACTAGTAGTAGCAATAACACACAAGTCCACCAAATTTGGTTCATTTTCGTGAATGTTTGTGTCAACCACAACAGATAACATGCTGCTAGGTGGCGCTATAGAGTCCCAAAGCCACACCTTAGGCCAGAGCTCTGTCTCTGACTAGCAGAAGCAATTCCACATGTAGCTGCCAAATTACATCCAATTCCTAACCTTTTTTCTGCCTATAACACCAACTTCCTGTTTCTTAATAAAACGCCATAATTCAAACCTTCGCCATTTCAATATACTTCACAAATTCAAAAATCTGTTCGCAATTTCTCTCGGGCAACCCCTCAAGATAATTTTCGTGCTTAAATGACATGATTTCGATAAACCGTCTAGGAGAAGTGTTTCAAAATACGTGACCTGCAAAAATCATAATCATAATCATAACTCAAATTCTTCTAAGATTCACTATATCATTTAAATGTAAAACTTGTTCAGATTTATACGACACATATGCCCACCAAATCTGGGCCATTTCCGTGAATGTATGAGTCAACCACAACAGACAACATTGTAGGTGGCGCTATAGAGTCCCTGAGCCACACCCTAGGCCAGAGCTCTGTCTCTGAGTAGCCACATTAACTCCACATGTAGCTGCCAAAATACAAGAGTTTTGGAGCATGCTAAGTTGGTGAAAAAAGGGCGCACAGGGTAAGAGGATGAGAGAAAAATAATAATAAATATAGCCGCAAGCGGCGATGGCGGGCCCGAGCACCTGCGGTGCGGAGACCTGTGACATTTCGGAATCTAACAAAGCAACATGTGCGTGTTGGTGGGCATGTGCATGAGCAACACACATGCCCACCAAATTTGGTCAATTTTCCTGAATGTATGTGTCAACCACAACAGACAACACGCTAGGTGGCGCTATAGAGTCCCTAAGCCAAACCCTAGGCCAGAGCTCTATCTCTGACTATCGATAGCAATAACGCACAAGCCCACCAAATCTGGTTCTTTTTCGTGAATGTGTGTGTCAACCACAACACACAATGCGCTAGGTGGCGCTATACAGTCCATAAGACACCCTTGGCCAGATCGTGTCTCTGAAAAGCTATAGCAATAACACATTTGCTAACCAAATTTGGTTCATTTTCGTGAATGTATGTTTCAACCACAACAGACAATGCACTAGGTGGCGCTATAGAGTCCCTAAGCCACACCCTCAGCCAGAGCTCTGTCTCTGAATAGCGATGGCAATAACACATGTGCCCACCAAATTTGGTTCATTTTTGTGAATGTATGTTTCAACCACAACAGACAACGCACTAGGTGGCGCTATAGAGTCCCTAAGCCACACCCTAGGCCAAAGCTCTGTCTCTGACTAGCGACAGCAATAACACATAAGTCCACCAAATTTGGTTCATTTTCGTGAATGTTTGTGTCAACCACAACAGATAACGTGCTACTAGGTGGCGCTATAGAGTCCCTAAGCCACACCTTAGGCCAGAGCTCTGTCTCTGACTAGTGATAGCAATAAGACATAAGTCCACCAAATTTGGTTCATTTTCGTGAATGTTTGTGTCAACCACAACAGATAATGTGCTACTAGGTGGCGCTATAGAGTCCCGAAGCCACACCTTAGGCCAGAGCTCTGTCCCTGACTAGCAGATGCAATTCCATATGTAGCTGCCAAATTACATACAATTCCTAACCTTTTTTCTGCCTATTACACCAACTTCCTGTTTCATAATAAGACGCCATAATTCAAACCTTCGCCATTTCGATATGCTTCGAAAATTCAAAAATCTGTTCGCAATTCCTCTCGGGCAACCCCTCAAGATCATTTTACTGCTCATATGACATGATTTCGATAAACCGTCTAGGAGAAGTGTTTCAAAATACATGATGTGCAAAAATCATAATCATAATCATAACTCAAATTTGTTTAAGATTCACTATGTAGTGTAAATGTAAAACTTGTTCAGAATAATACAACACACATGTCCACCAAATTTGGTTCATTTCCGTGAATGTATGTGTCAACCACAACAGACAGCGCGGTAGGTGGCGCTATAGAGTCCCTGAGCCACACCCTAGGTCAGGGCTCTGTCTCTGAGTATCAAATGCAATTCTACATATGCCTGCCAAATTACAAGAGTTTTGGTGCATGCCAAGTTGGTGAAACGGCCAAACGGGCTAAGAGGAAGAGAGAATAATAATAAATATAGCCGCAAGCGGCGATGGCGGGCCCGAGCACCTGCGGTGCGGAGACCTGTGACATTTCGGAATCTAACAAAGCAACATGTGCGTGTTGGTGGGCATGTGCATGAGGAACACACATGCCCACCAAATTTGGTCAATTTTCTTGAATGTATGTGTCAACCACAACAGAAAACACGCTAGGTGGCGCTATAGAGTCCCTAAGCCACACCCGTGGCCAGAGCTCTGTCCAGGATTAACTATAGCAATAACACACATGCCCACCAAATTTGGTTCATTTTGGTGAATGTATGTGTCAACCACAACAGACAATGCAATAGGTGGCGCTAAAGTCCCTAAGCCACACTCTAGGCCATAGCTCTGTCTCTGACTAGCGGTAGCATTAACATACAAGCCCACCAAATTTGTTTCATTTTCATGAATGTATGTGTCAACCACAACAGACAATGTGCTAGGTGGCGCTATGGAGTCCCTAAACCACACCCGAGGCCAGAGCTCTGTCCTTGAATAACTATAGCAATAACACACATGCCCACCAAATTTGGTTCATTTTGGTGAATGTATGTGTCAACCACAACAGACAATGCACTAGGTGGCGCTAGAGTCCCTAAGCCACACTCTAGGCCATAGCTCTGTCTCTGACTAGTGGTAGCAATAACACACAATCCCACTGAATTTGGTTCATTTTCATGAATATATGAGTCAACCACAATACACAAAGCGCTAGGTGGCGCTGTAGAGTCCTTAAACCACACCCTAGGCCAGAGCTCTATCTTTCAGTAGCGGCAGCAATAACACAAAACCACCAAATTTGGTTCATTTTCATGAATGTATGTGTCAACCACAACACACAATCTGCTAGGTGGCGCTATAGAGTCCCTAAGCCACACCCTATGCCAGAGCTCTGTCTCTGACTAGCAATAGCAATAACACACAAGCCCACCAAATTTGATTGATTTTCATGAATGTAAATGTCAACCCAAAACAGGTAACACACTAGGTGGCGCTATAGAGTCCTTAAGCCACATCCTTAGCCAGAACTCTGTCTCTGAATAGCGATGGCAGTAACACATCTGCCCACCAAATTTGGTTCATTTTCGTGAATGTATGTTTTAACCACAACAGACAACGCACTAGGTGGCGCTATAGAGTCCCTAAGCCATACCCTAGGCCAAAGCTCTGTCTCTGACTAGCGATAGCAATAAAACATATGTCCACCAAATTTGGTTCATTTTCTTGAATGTATGTGTCAACCACAACAGAAAATGTGCTACTAGGTGGCGCTATAGAGTCCCGAAGCCACACCTTAGGCCAGAGCTCTGTCCCTAACTAGCAGAAGCAATTCCACATGTAGCTGGCAAATGACGTCCTATTTATAACCTTTTTTCTGCCTATAACACCAACTTCCTGTTTCGTAATAAGTCGCCATAATTCAAACCTTCGCCATTTCGATATGCTTCGAAAATTCAAAAATCTGTTCGCAATTCCTCTCGGGCAACCCCTCAAGATCCTTTTACTGCTCATATGACATGATTTCGATAAACCGTCTAGGAGAAGTGTTTCAAAATACATGATGTGCAAAAATCATAATCATAATCATAACTCAAATTTGTTTAAGATTTACTATGTAGTGTAAATGTAAAAGTTGTTCAGATTCATACAACACATCTGCATACCAAATTTGGTTCATTTTCGTGCATGCACGTGTCAACCACAGCAGACAGCACGGTAGGTGGCGCTATAGATCCCCTGAGCCGCACCCTAGGACAGGGCTCTGTCTCTGAGCATGAAATGCAATTCTACATATGCCTGCCAAATTACAAGAGTTTTGGAGCATGCCAAGTTGGTGAAACGGCCGCACGGGATAAGAGGAAAAGAGAATAATAAGAATAATCTGAGCAAAAACAATAGGGCCTTGCACCTACGGTGCAGCCGCTGCTACAGCGGCCGCACCTCGGTGCTCGGGCCCTAAATATAGCCGCAAGCGGCGATGGCGGGCCCGAGCACCTGCGGTGCGGAGACATGTGACATTTCGGAATCTAACAAAGCAACATGTGCGTGTTGGTGGGCATGTGCATGAGCAACACACATGCCCACCAAATTTGGTCAATTTTCCTGAATGTGTGTGTCAACCACAACAGACAACACGCTAGGTGGCGCTATAGAGTCCCTAAGCCACACCCCAGGCCAGAGCTCTATCTCTGACTATCGATAGCAATTACGCACAAGCCCACCAAATTTGGTTCATTTTCGTGAATGTGTGTCAAACACAACAGACAATGCGCTAGGTGGCGTTATACAGTCCCTAAGACACCCTTGACCAGATCGCTGTCTCTGAATAGCTATAGCAATAACACACATGCCACCCAAATTTGGTTCATTTTCGTGAATGTATGTGTCAACCACAACAGACAATGCGCTAGGTGGGCTCTAGAGTCCCTAAGCCACACTCTAAGCCAGAGCTCTGTCTCTGACTAGTGGTAGCACTAACACCAGATAACCAGTGTGTTGATTGGTGTACTGTAAATCATGCATCTGTAAGGCTTACATCAATATCTTTGCTTCAGATCATTGAATTCATAAAACCTGTTGCTGTATTTAATGTGTGTGTGTGTCTTGATGTAAACAAAACATAACTAAGTCATGATTGTTTGACTTTTCTGTATTCTGGTTATTACATGCTATTCCAACCAAGCATTTTTGTGAGGATAAGAACTTGGGTCTGGCTTAGTCAGTCCCCAATTCAATCACTAAAAATGATTTAACCTGAATAAAATCATCATACACATGACTTTTTCTTTACCTTTTACTTTACATCACACTGTCATTCTTGACCGACTCATGGCAAATCTGGCCATTCATTTTCATGTGGATCAAGGAAGGGAGAGAGAGTGTGTGTGTATATGTGTGTGTGTGTGTGTGTGTGTGTCTGTGTGGAAAGAACGGGGGAGGGGGAACAATGCAGCTGAGAGAGAGAGAGAGAGAGAGAGAGACAGAGAGAGAGAGAGAGAGAGACAGAGGGGGTAGAGACAAATGGATCAATAGAATATACACTTTTTTGATCCCGTGAGAGAAATTAATTTCTCTGCATGTAACCCAATTTAACCGAATTAGTGAACACACACAGCACACAGTGAACACACAGTGAGGTGAATCACACACTGACCAGCGGTGCTGGGAGAGCAGTGAGAGGTTGTGTGTGTGTGTGTGTGTGTGTGTGTGTGTGTGTGTGTGTGTGTGTGTGTGTGTGTGTGTGTGTGTGTGTGTGTGTGAGTGAGTGAGTGAGGGGAGTGTGTGTGTGTGAGTGAGAGAGTGTGTGTGTGTGTGTGTGAGTGAGTGATTGAGTGACCAGGAGTCCCATTTGGGTCACGGACCGCAGGTGCTTGGGCCCATCAATGCCCCTTGCGGCCTTTTTGTGTCTTAAAAGACACCCCAATTCAAACATTCACCATTTCAATATACTTCACAATTCCTCTTGGGCAACCCCTCATCATTTTACTGCTGATATGATATGATTCGATAAACCCTTGGTTTGATTCGGTAAACCGTCTGAGTGTTTCAAAATACATGACTTTACTGTATTCTGGTTATTACATGCCATTCCAACCAAGCATTTTTACGAGGATTAGAACTTGGGTCTGACTTAGTCACTCCCCAATTCAATCACAAAAATGACTTAACCTGAGTAAAATCTTCATACACATGATCTTTTCTTTACCTTTTACTTTGCATCACACTGTCATTCTTGACTCTGTGTGTGTGTGTGTGTGTGTGTGTGTGTGTGTGTGTGTGTGTCTGTGTCTGTGTCTGTGTCTGTGTCTGAGTCTCTGTGTAGCAAGCGGGGGAGGTTAGAGAGACATCCAGCTGGGAGAGAGGGGGGTCATGGGGCTAAGACAGTAGTTCTGTGTGTAACACGCGCGGGCAGAAAGGAGCGGATAGGAGAGACCATAGTCATATGAAAACCTGAATAACTCACTTTCTGTTAATGTGGCTAACGCCAAAATTTCAGCATAGGTTCATATGAGTATTAATATTTGTAAACTCACTTCATAATATTTTAGGTAAAACTATGTGTCAACCACGATCATTAATACACTATTGAGTGACAGAATTAATGCCACATCAAAACTTGTATATGACTGTGACTACAAACACACTAACTAATACTCCACTTAATTTGATCCAAATTAGTCACTGTTTTCTGCCTATAACGCCAACTTCCTGTTTCTTTTACAAGACGCCTGGATTCAAACCTTCGCCATTTCAATATACTTTTGAAATTCAAAAATCTGGTCGCAATTTCTCTTGGGCAACCCCTCAAGATCATTTTAGTGCTGAAATGACATAGTTTCGATAAACCGTCTAGGAGAAGTATTTCAAAATACATGATGTGCAAAAATCAGAAAATCTCACATAATTCAAATTCTTTTAATATTCACTATATAGTTTAAATGTAAAACTTGTTCAGAATAATACAACACACATGTCCACCAAATATGGTTCATTTCCGTGAATGTATGCGTCAACCACAGTAGACGGCGCGCTAGGTGGCGCTATACAGTCCCTGAGCCACACCCTGGGCCAAACCTTTGTCTCTAAGTACAGATAACAATTCCACATCTAGATGCCAAATTACAAGAGTTTTAGTGCATGTGAAGTTGGTGAAAAAGGGCGAAAAAGTTAAGGGTAAGAGGAATAGAAGTATAATAATAATAATAATAATCTGAGCAAAAACAATAGGGCCTTGCACCTACGGTGCAGCCACTTTCAGTGGCCGCACCTCGGTGCTCGGGCCCTAATAATAATAATCTGAGCAAAAACAATAGGGCCTTGCACCTACGGTGCAGCCACTTTCAGTGGCCGCACCTCGGTGCTCGGGCCCTAAATATAGCCGCAAGCGGCGATGGCGGGCCCGAGCACCTGCGGTGCGGACCCGTGACATTTGCGGAATCTAACAAAGCAACACGTACTTGTTGGTGGGCATGATCATGAGCAACACACATGCCCACCAAATTTGGTTAATTTTCATCAATGTATGTGTCAACCACAACAGAAAACAAGCTAGGTGGCGCTATAGAGTCCCAAAGCCACACCCAAGGCCAGAGCTCTGTCTCTGACTAGTGGCAGCAATAACACACAAGCGTACCTAATTGTTGTGTATGTGTCAACAATAATAGACAATGTGCTAGGTGGCGCTATAGAGTCCCTAAGCCTCACCCTAGGCCAGAGCTCTATCCCTGACAAGCAGTAGCAATAGCACACATGCCCACCAAATGTGGTTCATTTTCGTGAATGTGTCAACCATAATAGACAATGTGCTAGGTGGCGCTATAGAGTCCCTAAGCCACACCCTAGGCCAGAGCTCTATCCCTGACTAGCGGTAGCAATAACACACATGCCCACCAAATGTGGTTCATTTTCGTGAATGTATCAACCACAACAGACAATGCGCTAGGTGGCACTATAGAGTCCCTAAGCCACACCCTAGGCCAGAGCTCTGTTTCTGACTTGCGGCAGTAATAACACACAAGCTCACCAAATTTGATTCATTTTCGTGAATGTATATGTCAACCACAACAGGTAACACACTAGGTGGCGTTATAGAGTCCCTAAGCCACACCCTCGGCCAGAGCTCTGTTTCTGAATAGCTATAGCAAAACATATGCCCACCAAATTTGGTTCATTTTCGTGAATGTACGTGTCAACCACAACAGACAATGCGCTAGGTGGCGCTATGGAGTCCCTAAGCCACACCGGAGGCCAGAGCTCTGTCTTTATCTAGCGGCAGCAATAACACTCAAGCCCATCAAATGTGGTTCATTTTTGTGAATTTTTGTGTCAACCACAACAAACAATGCTCTAGGTGGCGCTATAGAGTCCCTAAGTCAGACCTTTGGCCAGAGCTCTGTCTCTGACTAGCAATAGGAATAACACATAAGCCCATCAAATTTGGTTAATTTTCGTGAATGTACGTGTCAACCACAACAGGCAATGTGCTAGGTGGCGCTATAGACTCCCTAAGCCACACCCGAGGCCAGAGCTCTGTCTCTGACTAGCAAAAACAATAACACACGAGCCCACCAAATTTGGTTAATTTTCGTGAATGTTTGTGTCAACCACAACAGACAATGCGCTAGGTGGCGCTATAGAGTCCTTAAGCCACACCCTAGGCCAAAGCTCTGTCCCTGACTACCGATAGCAATAACACACAAGTCCACCAAATTTGGTTCATTTTCGTGAATGTATGTGTCAACCACAACAGACAACGCACTAGGTGGCGCTATAGAGTCCCTATGCCACACCCTAGGCCAAAGCTCTGTCTCTGACTAGCCATAGCAATAACACACAAGTCCACCAAATTTGGTTCATTTTCGGGAATGTTTGTGTCAACCACAACAGATAACGTGCTGCTAGGTGGCGCTATAGAGTCCCTAAGCCACACCCTAGGCCAAAGCTCTGTCTCTGACTAGCCATAGCAATAACACACAAGTCCACCAAATTTGGTTCATTTTCATGAATGTTTGTGTCAACCACAACAGATAACGTGCTGCTAGGTGGCGCTATGGAGTCCCAAAGCCACACCTTAGGCCAGAGCTCTGTCTCTGACTACCAAAAGCAATTCCACATGTAGCTGCCAAATTACATCCAATTCATAGCCTTTTTTCTTTCTATAACACCAACTTCCTGTTTTTTAATAAAACGCCATAATTCAAACCTTCGCCATTTCAATATACTTCAAAAATTCAAAAATCTGGTCGCAATTCCTCTCGGGCAACCCCTCAAGATCATTTTAGTGCTTATATGACATGATTTCGATAAACCGTCTAGGAGAAGTATTTCAAAATAAGTGATGTGCAAAAATCATAATCATAATCATAACTCAAATTCTTCTAAGATTCACTATATAGTTTAAATGTAAAACTTGTTCAGAATAATACAACACACATGTCCACCAAATTTGGTTCATTTCCGTGAATGTATGTGTCAACCACAACAGACAGTGCGGTAGGTGGCGCTATAGAGTCCCTGAGCCACACCCTAGGCCAGAGGTCTGTCTCTCAGTAGAGGCATCAATTCTACAGGTAGCTGCCAAATTTCAAGAGTTTTAGAGCATGCCAAGTTGGTGAAAAAGGGCAAAAAAGTTAAGGGTAAGAGGAATAGAAGTATAATAATAATAATAAATATAGCCGCAAGCGGCGATGGCGGGCCCGAGCACCTGCGGTGCGGACGTGTGACATTTGGGGATCTAACAAAGCAACATGTGTGGGTTGGTGGCCATGTGCATGAGCAACACACATGCCCACTAAATTTGGTTATTTTTTGTGAATATAAGTTTCAATCACAACAGACAACACGCTATGTGGCGCTATAGAGTCCCTAAGCTGCACCCTATGCCAGAGCTCTGTCTCTGACTAACGATAGCAATGACGCACAAGCCCACCAAATTTGGTTCATTTTCATGAATGTATGTGTCAACCTCAACAAACTATGCACTAGGTGGCGCTATAGAATCCCTAAGCTACACCCTAGACCGGAGCTCTGTCTCTGTCTAGCGATAGCAATAACACAGAAGCCAACCAAATTTGGTTCATTTTCATCAATGTATGTGTCAACCACAACAGACAATGTGCTAGGTGGCGCTATAGAGTCCCTAAGCCACACCCTCAGCCAGAGCTCTGTCTCTGAATAGCGATAGCAATAACACAGAAGCCAACCAAATTTGGTTCATTTTCATCAATGTATGTGTCAACCACAACAGACAATGTGCTAGGTGGCGCTATAGAGTCCCTAAGCCACACCCTCAGCCAGAGCTCTGTCTCTGAATAGCGATGGCAATAACACATGTGCCCACCAAATTTGGTTCATTTTCGTGAATGTTTGTGTCAACCACAACAGACAATGCGCTAGGTGGCGCTATAGAGTCCTTAAGCCACACCCTAGGCCAAAGCTCTGTCTCTGACTACTGATAGCAATTACACACAAGTCCACCAAATTTGCTTCATTTTCGTGAATGTATGTGTCAACCACAACAGACAACGCACTAGGTGGCGCTATAGAGTCCCTATGCCACACCCTAGGCCAAAGCTCTGTCTCTGACTAGCCATAGCAATAACACACAAGTCCACCAAATTTGGTTCATTTTCGTGAATGTTTTTGTCAACCACAACAGATAACGTGCTGCTAGGTGGCGCTATAGAGTCCCGAAGCCACACCTTAGGCCAGAGCTCTGTCTCTGACTAGCAGAAGCAATTCCACATGTAGCTGCCAAATTACATACAATTCATAACCTTCTTCTGCCTATAACACCAACTTCCTGTTTCTTAATAAAACGCCATAATTCAAACCTTCGCCATTTCGATATACTTTTGAAACTCAAAAATCTGGTCGCAATTCCTCTCGGGCAACCCCTCAAGATCATTTTAGTGCTTATATGACATGATTTCGATAAACCGTCTAAGAGAAGTGTTTCAAAATATGTGATGTGCAAAAATCATAATCATAATCATAACTCAAATTCTTCTAAGATTTACTATATTGTTTAAATGTAAAAGTTGTTCAGATTAATACAACACATCTGCCCACCAAATTTGGTTCATTTTCTTGCATGTATGTGTCAAACACAACAGAAACCGTGCTAGGTGGCGCTATAGAGTCCCTGAGCCACACCCTAGACCAAAACTCTGTCTCTAAGTTTCGATTGCAATTCTACAAATAACTGCCAAATTACAAGAGTTTTAGAGCATGCCAAGTTGGTGAAAAAAGGCCAAACAGGTAAGGAGGAAAAAACTATAATAATAATAATAAATATAGCCGCAAGCGGCGATGGCGGGCCCGAGCACCTGCGGTGCGGAGACCTGTAAGATTTCGGAATCTAACAAAGCAACATGTGCGTGTTGGTGGGCATGTGCATGAGCAACACACATGCCCACCAAATTCGGTCAAGTTTCCTGAATGTATGTGTCAGCCACAACAGACAACATGCTAGGTAGCGCTATAGAGTCCCTAAGCCACACCCTAGGCCAGAGCTCTATCTCTGACTATCGATAGAAATAACGCACAAGCCCACCAAATTTGGTTCATTTTCGTGAATGCGTGTGTCAACCACAACAGACAATGCACTAGGTGGCGCTATACAGTCCCTAAGACAACCTTGGCCAGAGCGCTGTCTCTGAATAGCTATAGCAATAACACACATGCCCACCAAATTTGGTTCATTTTCGTGAATGTATGTGTCAACCACAACAGACAATGCGCTAGGTGGCGCTCTAGAGTCCCTAAGCCACACTCTAGGCCAGAGCTCTGTCTCTGACTAGTGGTAGCAATAACACACAAGCCCACCACATTTGATTAATTTTCGTGAATGTATGTTACAACTACAACAGCCTATATGCTAGGTGGCGCTATAGAGTCCCTAAGCCACACCCTTGGCTAGAGCTCTGTCTCTGACTAGCAATAGCAATAACACACATGCCCACCAAATTTGATTCATTTTCGTGAATGTATGTGTCAACCACAACAGACAATGCGCTAGGTGGCGCTCTACAGTCCCTAAGCCACACTCTAGGCCAGAGCTCTGTCTCTGACTAGTGGTAGCAATAACACACAAGCCCACCACATTTGATTAATTTTCGTGAATGTATGTGACAACTACAACAGCCTATATGCTAGGTGGCGCTATAGAGTCCCTAAGCCACACCCTTGGCTAGAGCTCTGTCTCTGACTAGCAATAGCAATAACACACAAGCCCACCAAATTTGGTTCATTTTCGTGAATGTTTGTGTCAACCACAACAGATAACGTGCTGCTAGGTGGCGCTATAGATTCCCTAAGCCACACCCTTGGCTAGAGCTCTGTCTCTGACTAGCAATAGCAATAACACACATGCCCACCAAATTTGGTTCATTTTCGTGAATGTTTGTGTCAACCACAACAGATTACGTGCTGCTAGGTGGCGCTATAGAGTCCCTATGCCACACCCTAGGCCAAAGCTCTGTCTCTGACTAGCCATAGCAATAACACACAAGTCCACCAAATTTGGTTCATTTTCGGTAATGTTTGTGTCAACCACAACAGATAACGTGCTGCTAGGTGGCGCTATAGAGTCCCAAAGCCACACCTTAGGCCAGAGCTCTGTCTCTGAGTAGCTGAAGCAATTCCACATGTAGCTGCCAAATTACATCCAATTCATAATCTTTTTTCTGCCTATAACACCAACTTCCTGTTTCTCAATAAAACACCATAATTCAAACCTTTGCCATTTCGATATACTTTTGAAATTCAAAAATCTGGTCGCAATTCCTCTCGGGCAACCCCTCAAGATCATTTTAGTGCTTATATGACATGATTTCGATAAACCGTCTAGGAGAAGTGTTGCCTATAACACCAACTTCCTGTTTCTCAATAAAACACCATAATTCAAACCTTCGCCATTTCGATATACTTTTGAAATTCAAAAATCTGGTCGCAATTCCTCTCGGGCAACCCCTCAAGATCATTTTAGTGCTTATATGACATGATTACGATAAACCGTCTAGGAGAAGTGTTTCAAAATACATGATGTGCAAAATTCATAATCATAACCATAACTCAAATTTTTCGAATATTTGCTATAGAGTGTAAATGTAAAAATTGTTTAGATTAATACAACACACATGCCCACCAAATCTGGGCCATTTTCGTGAATGCATGTGTCAACCACAACAGACAGCGTGATAGGTGGCGCTATAGAGTCCCTGAGCCACGCCCTAGGCCAAAGCTCTGTCTCTGAGTTTCGATTGCAATTCTACAAATGGCTGCCAAATTACAAGAGTTTTAGAGCATGCCAAGTTGGTGAAAAAAAAAAAACAGGTAAGACGGAAAAAGAATAATAATAATAATCTGAGCAGAAACAATAGGGCCTTGCACCTACGGTGCAGCCACTTTCAGTGGCCGCACCTCGGTGCTCGGGCCCTAATAATCTGAGCAAAAACAATAGGGCCTTGCACCTACGGTGCAGCCACTTTCAGTGGCCGCACCTCGGTGCTCGGGCCCTAATAATAATCTGAGCAAAAACAATAGGGCCTTGCACCTACGGTGCAGCCACTTTCAGTGGCCGCACCTCGGTGCTCGGGCCCTAATAAATATAGCCGCAAGCGGCGATGGCGGGCCCGAGCACCTGCGGTGCGGAGACCTGTGACATTTCGGAATCTAACAAAGCAACATGAGGCGTGTTGGTGGGCATGTGCATGAGCAACACACATGGCCACCAAATTTGGTCAATTTTCTTGAATGTATGTGTCAACCACAACAGACAACGCGCTAGGTGGCGCTATAGAGTCCCTAAGCCACACCCTAGGCCAGAGCTGTTTTTCACTAGCGGCAGTAATAACACACAAGCTCATGAAATTTGATTCATTTTTGTGAATGTAAATGTCAACCCAAAACGGCTAACACGCTAGGTGGCGCTATAGAGTCCCTAAGCCACACCCTCAATAGCGATCGCAATAACACATGTGTCCACCAAATTTGGTTCATTTTCGTGAATGTATGTTTCAACCACAACAGACAACGCACTAGGTGGCGCTATAGAGTCCCTAAGCCACACCCTAGGCCAAAGCTCTGTCTCTGACTAGCGATAGCAATAACACATAAGTCCACCAAATTTGGTTCATTTTCATGAATGTTTGTGTCAACCACAACAGATAACGTACTACTAGGTGGCGCTATAGAGTCCCTAAGCCACACCCTAGGCCAGAGCTCTGTCTCTGACTAGCGATAGCAATAACACATAAGTCCACCAAATTTGGTTCATTTTCGTGAATGTTTGTGTCAACCACAACAGATAACGTGCTACTAGGTGGCGCTATAGAGTCTCTAAGCCACACCTTAGGCCAGAGCTCTGTCTCTGACTAGCGATAGCAAAAACACATAAATCCACCAAATTTGGTTCATTTTCGTGAATGTTTGTGTCAACCACAACAGATAACGTGCTACTAGGTGGCGCTATAGAGTCCCGAAGCCACACCTTAGGCCAGAGCTCTGTCTCTGACTAGCGATAGCAAAAACACATAAATCCACCAAATTTGGTTCATTTTCGTGAATGTTTGTGTCAACCACAACAGATAACGTGCTACTAGGTGGCGCTATAGAGTCCCGAAGCCACACCTTAGGCCAGAGCTCTGTCCCTGACTAGCAGAAGCAATTCCACATGTAGCTGCCAAATTACATCCAATTTATAACCTATTTTCTGCTTATAACACCAACTTCCTGTTTCGTAATAAGACGCCATAATTCAAACCTTCGCCATTTCGATATGCTTCGAAAATTCAAAAATCTGTTCGCAATTCCTCTCGGGCAAACCCTCAAGATCCTTTTACTGCTCATATGACATGATTTCGATAAACCGTCTAGGATAAGTGTTTCAAAATACATGATGTGCAAAAATCATAATCATAATCATAACTCAAATTTGTTTAAGATTCACTATGTAGTGTAAATGTAAAAGTTGTTTAGATTTATACAACACATCTGCCTACCAAATTTGGTTCATTTTCATGCATGCACATGTCAACCACAACAGACAGCGCGATAGGTGGTGCTATAGACCCCCTGAGCCACACCCTAGGCCAGGGCTCTGTCTCTCAGTATCAAATGCAATTCTACATATGCCTGCCAAATTACAAGAGTTTTGGAGCATGCCAAGTCAGTGAAACGGCCAAACGGGCTAAGACGAAGAGAGAATAATAATATTGTGTGTGTGTGTGTGTGAGTGTGTGAGTGAGTGAGTGAGTGAGTGAGTGAGTGAGTGAGTGAGTGAGTGACCAGGAGTCCCTAAGCCACACGCTAGGCCAGGGCTCTGTCTCAGACTAGAGGTGGCAACACACAAGGCAAAGACAAATTTTTATGAGGATTAGAACTTGGGTCTTACTCAGTCAGTCCCCAATTCAATCACAAAAATGACTTAACCTGAATAAAATCTTTATACACATGATCTTTTTTTTACCTTTTACTTTGCATCACACTGTCATTCTTGACTCTGTGTGTGTGTGTGTGTGTGTGTGTGTGTGTGTGTGTCTGTGTCTGTGTCTGTGTCTCTGTGTGGAGAGCGGGGGAGGAGAGAGAGACATCCAGCTGGGAGAGAGGGGAAAGTCTGAATAACTGTGGGGGGAAGGAAAGTGACAAAGAAATTTATATATTTATCATTATGAACTTCATTTCGTGTGCGTCAAAGTTATAATCCACACTTTCATATGTGTGTTCAAAGTTGCTATTCACAGTTTCACATGGGAACCTCACAGGAACGCTATGCACCTGCAGATAAGAAACTGGACATGAGCGAGAGGAGGATTTTAGGGAGGTTTCGACCAAGGTCATGCTGACTTGTTTTGCTCTCTGCTTTTCTTTAATAAAAGAGCCTCTTTGCGTCCAAGAGCTCAGAGACTGTTTCGGAGAGGTAAAGCAAGTCCTCTCTATGTCTCTCCTCTTGGCGCCAGAGTATACTGAAAATTATACTACTTGTCCGTGGTTCTTGTGTCATAATATTGGGAAGATTTTCCTAACATTCTTTGGTCCTTCGAGCCGGTTGTCAATATATCCTTTCTGGAACTGATCGTCGGAAGTTGAAGACTGCAGCAGCCCGCGGACTACAACCGTGGAAAAGCCCCGTACGGTGAATTCCGTGCAGGCCAGCCGACGGCGACCAGCTCCTAGACTGGATTGACGACTTCCGAACTACAGAGCAGAACCATAACAGTGTGAGTATAATTTCATAGGCCTAGGGAAAAGTCGCATTAAGTTGCCGTTCCCAAGGGAAAAGTCGCATTAAGTTGCCGTTCTCTTAATACAGCTGTAAAATTAGATAAACTTTCCAGGGGGGTTTCAGTCCCGCCTGATGTAAAGGGGCTATGGATGCCGCTTAAAGGGGCTATGGATGCCGCTTAGTTTATCTGATGTAAAGGGGCTATGGATGCCGCTTGAAGGGGCTATGGATGCCGCTTAGTTTATCTGATGTAAAGGGGCTATGGATGCCGCTTGAAGGGGCTATGGATGCCGCTTAGTTTATCAGATGTAAAGGGGCTATGGATGCCGCTTAGTTTATCTTTAAAACAGGGGGCCTGAAGTCCCACCTGAGACAGGGGGCCTGAAGTCCCACCTGAGACAGGGGGCCTGAAGTCCCACCTGAGCTGGGGGGCCTGAAGTCCCACCTAAGCTATCAAAGAAGGAGTGTGACTGAGAAGTGTGTGTGTGAAGGGATTGTCTGTGAGTTAAAACGAACAATAGAGCCTGTGAGAGATAAAACACCCAGGGGAAGCCGGACTAAGGTCTAGAAGCTCGCTTCCCAGGCTTGTTGTTTGCCCTAAGAGGACGACACAGAACAATCTCTTATTTGTGCAAAATGGGGAATACTCAAGATAAAGGACAACTTTTGAAAGGCGATGCCAAATTCATAGCTAGAGTCCATCCAGGAACTGAAAATTGGCTATTACGATGGAAAAATAAATTCAAATTTGCAAACTAAAACCAAAATTATCATCATGCCATGCAGAAGTGCACCTGTATGACGATGATGATGATTACGGTAAAACTCCAAATTGGCCCCCACCGCCGCCTCCGGTGGAGGCATTTCCAATGGTAGAACTGCCCAATCCAACATTTAAGCCAGACGTGGCTGAGGGTCAAAATAATCCACGGTTAATGTAAAGACGTGTTTAAAAAACATTGCAATTACCAAAATACACGCCACCACACAGAAAGATGATGAAGATGTCTGGGAGTTTAGAGACAGATTTGAAAACGGTTTTAAAGCCTATAACGGCCTGAAGTCAGGGAGTGCAGAAGATAAGATAATTTATGGACAGCAATTAAAACAAGCATTACTCCAAAGTTTTAGACCAGAGATAAAAGGCTGGATAGAGAAACATTTTGTTACTTTCAGAACTACAGAACTGCCAGATTTTATGGAACATGCTAAACATGCAGAGAAAACAGTGAAAAATAAAAAGAAAGTAAGAGAAAAGAAAGACTCAGAGAAAGTAGGGGAAGCATTTGTGATGGCGTTACAAGGCAGAAATGGGTCAGAACAGAGAGATTATGAAAATGAAGATGATGATAGCAACAACTGTTTCAGATGTGGGGGTCGCGGGCATTGGTCTCGTGACTGCGCCACCAAAGATGAGAAAGAACAAAGATACGATAGTGACTAAGTGACTAAGTAAGTGGAGAAGGAGAAGTAAGTGGAGAAGGAGAAGAGCTAGAAATGTTTGAAGAATTTCTAGACTAGAGCTGATGTGTGTTTAAATGACTAAGAAAGTGAAGAAAGAAAGCCTACATATTAAACTAAACATTTAAATTAAATATTTAAATTCTGCTGGAGTTGTGTTTTTTTCACCCATTGACTGTGAAAATCCCACATGCCGTCTCCCTACTGCTGTTACAAACTAACATGACATTCTTATCTCGTATGACAGTATTGTTATCACAACCACACATTAAATATGGTGTAAACAAAGCAGCTTATGCAGTGACTAACTGCTAAATTAGAAGTTAAACTTTTGTCTGCCACATGCTATGCAGAGGTAGCATGTGAGCTTTTTGCCAAAAAGAAAGTGACAATATACACAGACAGCCAATATGCCTTTGCTGCGTCTCACATTGCTGAAATCAATGTACAAATGGGTAGCAATTTTGAGTCATGGGCAGAGCCATGTCTCAACAGGAGGGATGTGTGAACTAGTAGATAAACACTATTTACAGACTACTCACAAAATGTTTGTTATCAGTGCATCATATGTACTGTATTGATGTAGGAGTAGTGGAACAACTAATTAAAACACTGTGTTCAAAGGAATATGTGGACACGGATACTGCTCCCTCTCTCTCTGTTTTTCCACAGGATCCCAGAGTGAAACCAGAAGATTGGGTGTACATCAAAGTCATAAAGAAAAAGTGCTGGTCTGACTCGCGTTGGGAAGGACCCCACCAAATCATCCTATCTACACCCACTGCAGTGAAGGTGGAGGGCCGGACCGCTGGACGCATCTCTCTCACTGTAAGGTTCCAGTCAACCGCTGAGGAGGGGAAGCCCGACTGCAAAGGGGATTAGAGGTTTAGAATCTAGTCGTCTCAACGTCGGTGAAGATTTTGGATCCTCCTAAGCTTAGTGACGATGCCTTGAGGTAACAGACTTTTAGTGTGGAGGATGGTCCTGGGAGCGGCTATCATTCTCACCTTGCTGACAATTTTGTTAAGGACTGAACAAAGACTTTTTTTCTTGAAAGACAAAGGAAGCCGAAAAAAAGAGATTGATTTTGTCAGAGGATGTGCATACCTACATCACACATGTGTATCACTTAAATTCATGGTATCGTTATGCTCAAATGCTGGCTGATTTGAATAATGTGTCTGATTGCCATGTGTGTTCTCTGATGCCAATATCTGTTTATCATTCCCGTTTAACAGCCGTACAATTCCTCATGGACAGAGCTTGTGTATAGGTGAAGGGAAGTCTGGCAAAGATGACTTATAATTCATCCCACATGACAATACATAAAAATGGTATTAACATGATCTGTGAACCTAGTGCAGGGACACACCCTTTGAAGTACATAAAGTGTAGTGTAACATTGACCCCTTACTGTATGCCACTGTTAAACCTAGAACAAGATTCCCACTGTGTTTTTTTTTTCAGAGATGGTTCTGTGCCGGTGGGGAGTTTGCCTCTCTACAGGTGTTATCAGTGAAGTTTAGAATGTAGCCCTACATTTTGTAGAATTAAGCTTTGATTATTTGAGGACTAGCCCTCATTGCATATAGCCCATCAAAATGTTGATGTGAATTTGCTTGCTTGATTGTTGTGATAATATGGGGCTGGGAAAAAACATATGTGTAGTAGAAGGTGAGTTTTTCTCCTTTTGCTTGTGTACACAAGTGCCGCTGCTATAGCAGGGTAATGGAAGAATTTTTCCTTCAACGGTTTTCTCCTCAAATTAAGATCAATCATGACTGAGGTTTTCCGGTAAGGTTTTCGCTTCCATCAAAAGGTTTGAAACTTGCTATTCGAGTTGGTAATAATTACTACACGCTTTGATTTGATTTATGGTTGAATCTACAGTATGTAGCAATTGAACAAATGATTGTGAAGTTTACTAATGATAAACAGGAGGGAAATGACAAAGAAATTTATATATTTATCATTATGAACTTCATTTCGTGTGCGTCAAAGTTATAATCCACACTTTCATATGTGTGTTCAAAGTTGCTATTCACAGTTTCACATGGGAACCTCACAGGAACGCTATGCACCTGCAGATAAGAAACTGGACATGAGCGAGAGGAGGATTTTAGGGAGGTTTCGACCAAGGTCATGCTGACTTGTTTTGCTCTCTGCTTTTCTTTAATAAAAGAGCCTCTTTGCGTCCAAGAGCTCAGAGACTGTTTCGGAGAGGTAAAGCAAGTCCTCTCTATGTCTCTCCTCTTGGCGCCAGAGTATACTGAAAATTATACTACTTGTCCGTGGTTCTTGTGTCATAATATTGGGAAGATTTTCCTAACAGAAAGAAACAAGGAGGGGGAGAGTGGGTGAGCCACAGTGAGGGAGCGGCTAGGTAGTTCTGTGTGTAACACGCGCGGGCAGCAAGGAGCGGATAGGAGAGACCATAGTCATATGAAAACCTAAATAACTCACTTTCTGTTAATGTGGTTTACGTCGAAATTGCAGCATAGGTTGATATGATTATCATTATTCATCAACTCGCTTCAAAATATTTTAGCTAAAACTGTGTCCACCACAATCATTAATGCGCTTTTAAAAATCACAAACAACACCAAATTCAAAACTTTGTATATGACTGTCACTACAAACACACTAACTAATACTCCATCAAATTTCATCCAAATTAGTCACTGTTTTCTGCCTATAACACCAACTTTTTGTTCCTTTTATAAGACACCTAGGTTCAAACCTTCGCCATTTCGATATACTTTTGAAATTCAAAAATCTGTTCGCAATTTCTCTTGGGCAACCCCTCAAGATCATTTTACTGCTAAAATGACATGATTTCGACAAACCGTCTAGGAGAAGTGTTTCAAAATACATGATGTGCAAAAATCAGAAAATCTCACATAATTCAAATTCTTTTAATATTTACTATATAGTTTCAATGTAAAAGTTGTTCGGATTAATACAACACACATACCCACCAAATTTGGTTCATTTTCGTGCATGTGTGTGTCAAACACAACAGACAGCGCGGTAGGTGGCGCTATAGACCCCCTGAGCCACGCCCTAGGCCAGGGCTCTGTCTCTGAGTATCAAATGCAATTCTACATATGCCTGCCAATTTACAAGAGTTTTGGAGCATGCCAAGTTGGTGAAACGGCCAAACGGGCTAAGAGGAAGAGAGAATAATAATAAATATAGCCGCAAGCGGCGATGGCGGGCCCGAGCACCTGCGGTGCGGAGACCTGTGACATTTCGGAATCTAACAAAGCAACATGTGCGTGTTGGTGGGCATGTGCATGAGGAACACACATGCCCACCAAATTTGGTCAATTTTCTTGAATGTATGTGTCAACCACAACAGAAAACACGCTAGGTGGCGCTATAGAGTCCCTAAGCCACACCCGTGGCCAGAGCTCTGTCCAGGATTAACTATAGCAATAACACACATGCCCACCAAATTTGGTTCATTTTGGTGAATGTATGTGTCAACCACAACAGACAATGCAATAGGTGGCGCTAAAGTCCCTAAGCCACACTCTAGGCCATAGCTCTGTCTCTGACTAGCGGTAGCATTAACATACAAGCCCACCAAATTTGTTTCATTTTCATGAATGTATGTGTCAACCACAACAGACAATGTGCTAGGTGGCGCTATGGAGTCCCTAAACCACACCCGAGGCCAGAGCTCTGTCCTTGAATAACTATAGCAATAACACACATGCCCACCAAATTTGGTTCATTTTGGTGAATGTATGTGTCAACCACAACAGACAATGCACTAGGTGGCGCTAGAGTCCCTAAGCCACACTCTAGGCCATAGCTCTGTCTCTGACTAGTGGTAGCAATAACACACAATCCCACTGAATTTGGTTCATTTTCATGAATATATGAGTCAACCACAATACACAAAGCGCTAGGTGGCGCTGTAGAGTCCTTAAACCACACCCTAGGCCAGAGCTCTATCTTTCAGTAGCGGCAGCAATAACACAAAACCACCAAATTTGGTTCATTTTCATGAATGTATGTGTCAACCACAACACACAATCTGCTAGGTGGCGCTATAGAGTCCCTAAGCCACACCCTATGCCAGAGCTCTGTCTCTGACTAGCAATAGCAATAACACACAAGCCCACCAAATTTGATTGATTTTCATGAATGTAAATGTCAACCCAAAACAGGTAACACACTAGGTGGCGCTATAGAGTCCTTAAGCCACATCCTTAGCCAGAACTCTGTCTCTGAATAGCGATGGCAGTAACACATCTGCCCACCAAATTTGGTTCATTTTCGTGAATGTATGTTTTAACCACAACAGACAACGCACTAGGTGGCGCTATAGAGTCCCTAAGCCATACCCTAGGCCAAAGCTCTGTCTCTGACTAGCGATAGCAATAAAACATATGTCCACCAAATTTGGTTCATTTTCTTGAATGTATGTGTCAACCACAACAGAAAATGTGCTACTAGGTGGCGCTATAGAGTCCCGAAGCCACACCTTAGGCCAGAGCTCTGTCCCTAACTAGCAGAAGCAATTCCACATGTAGCTGGCAAATGACGTCCTATTTATAACCTTTTTTCTGCCTATAACACCAACTTCCTGTTTCGTAATAAGTCGCCATAATTCAAACCTTCGCCATTTCGATATGCTTCGAAAATTCAAAAATCTGTTCGCAATTCCTCTCGGGCAACCCCTCAAGATCCTTTTACTGCTCATATGACATGATTTCGATAAACCGTCTAGGAGAAGTGTTTCAAAATACATGATGTGCAAAAATCATAATCATAATCATAACTCAAATTTGTTTAAGATTTACTATGTAGTGTAAATGTAAAAGTTGTTCAGATTCATACAACACATCTGCATACCAAATTTGGTTCATTTTCGTGCATGCACGTGTCAACCACAGCAGACAGCACGGTAGGTGGCGCTATAGATCCCCTGAGCCGCACCCTAGGACAGGGCTCTGTCTCTGAGCATGAAATGCAATTCTACATATGCCTGCCAAATTACAAGAGTTTTGGAGCATGCCAAGTTGGTGAAACGGCCGCACGGGATAAGAGGAAAAGAGAATAATAAGAAATATAGCCGCAAGCGGCGATGGCGGGCCCGAGCACCTGCGGTGCGGAGACCTGTGACATTTCGGAATCTAACAAAGCAACATGTGTGGGTTGGTGTGCCTGTGCATGAGCAACATACATGCCCACTAAATTTGGTTCATTTTTGTGAATACATGTGTCAACCACAAAAGACAACATGCTAGGTGGCACTATGGAGTACCTAAGCGACACCCTAGGCCAGAGCTCTGTCCCTGACTAGCGGTAGCAATAACACACAAGCCTACCTAATTGTGTCAATGTATGTGTCACAGCTCTATCTTTCAGTAGCGGCAGCAACAACACACAAAACCACCAAATTTGCTTCATTTTCGTGAATGTACACATCACCACAACACAATCTGCTAGGTGGCACGCACTAGAGTCCCTAAGCCACACCCTAGACCAGAGCTCTGTCTCTGACTAGGGGTAGCAAAAACAATTTTGTCTGTGAAATTTCTAAAGTACGCCTTCTGCCACGAAGATAAGTTGTAGGGTTTTAAATGTTCAAAAAAAGAGTAAAAGGTCTGCACACTTCCTCTCACTTAATTTACTTTATTAGTTCAAGGGTTTTAAATGTTCCTCATAAAAAGTCTATCCGAAGTCCAAATAAAAGAAAATGTTGCTGTTATTGCTACGATAGACCGTTAAATTTACATGCACAGGGTTTGTACACCATTATCATGGCCAAATTCAAGCACTTTTTAAGGACTTTCAAGACCAGTTTTCCAGTATTGAAATTGTGAGTGAACAAATTCAAAGCCCTGTTGTTTGAGGTCACTGTAGGATAAAGAACCAGGAAATTTGATACAACCTTAGCCGAATACTGAACCAGCAACTATCATTAGGTTAACTGAATGGGGCATAGAAAATGAGTGTTTGCTGCTCTGTCATATCAAGTTTCCTTGTTCTTTTTCTTACTGACAGCACTCGATGATGTTGAACAGCATGGATTGATTCACACCATATTTCAGGGGTGTGATTGGCAAAGGACAAAAAAGAGGAAAATATACCCAGCACCCTCAGGAGAAAGTTTTCAAAAATGACCCCTTAAATGATAACATCAGATGACTTTTATGAGAACTGTTGATAAACTGTGATACATATAAACATTATAACATATATCGAGGGCTGAGAACCAAAGGGGCAGTTGCGTAAGTGACATTTTGGTCAAAATTGAGTTATATATATCACCTGAAAGCTCTTGAGCTCTTTTTAGCTGACACAATTATAGAAGTAAAATATTTATAAATATAAAATGATTGACAAAACCAAAAACCAAAGGTCTTTAACTGTGAACATAAGCAGTTAGATTTGTTTTGGCTCTCTTGTAAAGTTGGTGAAATGTCACTTACGCCCCTGTGGTTCTCAGCCCTCGATATATATAAACCGCTCACAAAAAGCAAGGAAACTTGACTTTGGCCCATTATATCTCCCCTTTAGTAATACCAACCAGTAAAGTGTTTCATATCATTTTTATCGTTGATTTGTCACCTTTACAATGAGGTATAGCTTGTAAGCATAGGGCAATCATGGAATGAGCAACACAAGCAAACGTGTAAGTAGTGCCAACGAAAAATGTGCCAAAATGGCCTGTTATGCTGTTGGAATTCACCTTTGTTACTTCAAGCATTGACGATTGCACTCTCCCACAGAAATGAGGAAAACAAAACATGTTAGGCATACATTTGTTCATTTTACACTCAGTGTCAGGGTCCTCAGTAGCGTGTAGAGGATCCATATGCAGCCACAACAGCTTGGCACCTTCTTCTCATGCAGGTCACCAACCTGGCTACATTCTGCTGTGGGGTGACATCTCCCTAACTCGAAAGACAGACCTTGTTATCATTGAAGGCAATCATCATGCAGTTAGATACTGGGATGAGATTCTGGAGCCAGTGGCAATTCCATATCTCCAGAATATGGGACCAATTGCCATCCTCCAGGATGACAACGCTCGCCCCCATAGAGCTGGGATCATCAGAGAGTACCTCCAGAATTTGGGAGTGGAGAGGATCTAATGGCCTGCCGTGAACACTTGTGGGATCAGCTTGGGCATGCTGTACGTGCCAGAGTCACCAACAAAACCAGGTTGGCTGACTTACAACAGATCCTTATCGAGGAATGGAATGCCATCCCACAGCAGAATGTAGCCAGGTTGGTGACCAGCATGAGAAGAAGGTGCCAAGCTGTTGTGGCTGCATATGGATCCTCTACACGCTACTGAGGACCCTGACACTGAGTATAAAATGACACTGAGTATAAAATGAACAAATGTATGCCTAACATGTTTTGTTTTCCTCATTTCTGTGGGAGAGTGCAATCGTCAATGCTTGAAGTAACAAAGGTGAATTCCAACAGCATAACAGGCCATTTTGGCACATTTTTCGTTGGCACTACTTACACGTTTGCTTGTGTTGCTCATTCCATGATTGCCCTATGCTTACAAGCTATACCTCATTGTAAAGGTGACAAATCAACGATAAAAATGATATGAAACACTTTACTGGTTGGTATTACTAAAAGGGAGATATAATGGGCCAAAGTCAAGTTTCCTTACTTTTTGTGAGCAGTTTAGATATACATAGACTATATTGTAATAAGTCTACGACTAATTTATAGCAAAGTAGCCTAGGCCTGCTCAAGACTAAACCAGATATGGATGAAATATGTAGGCTATCATGATCATTTTGCCAACAATGATGTAGTACCATGGATTTTCCTAGTTCATGACATGCTTTGTTTTCACTTAAACCAACATAAAGTTATAATGTTGACTACATGTTTTAATATAGGCCTACTTGATAACATATAGCCTGCCCCCTTAGTCCTCTAGCTCTAGTCCTGTACAATATAATATAATAGTGAATAGGCTTATTGATATATTGATGCTGTTTGAAGAGGTTGCTTGATGATATTTAAGTTCCAAAGAAAATCAAATTGCACCACTCCCTCTCCTTCCAAAGTAACATGTCCTACACCTTTCCTCTTAAAAACAGATGTCTGGCCCTACTGTTATAAGCTACATCACTTGTTCAAGTGCACACACTAAATGGAGAGCTAGGATTAAAATTCAAACTGTGCCTTTAAATAGGCGACTTTTTTCATCTATCAGCACAATGCTACAGGCCATTTTCACTAAAAAAATCAGCTCAATATTATGTGCAAGACAAGTTTACCAAGCATGCCAATGTGTTAATCTCTTAGCACTGTCGTCATACGTTTTCTCATAGTGAGATGGCTATCCCGAAATATGTTTTGAATGACGTTTTGAATGACATGGGGCGCACGGAGATAAGGCTGGAAAAACGCGACATGACAAGGTGATAACTAAACAATTTAGTTGACCTAGGGTAGACAGGCTTTGTGGCTAAAACTATGAAAACCAGTAGGCTAGTCTGTCACAGCTAACTTCAGGCACTGTAGCCTAGACTAGTTTACACGCGCAGAAATTAAAAGTCAATATTGCCATCACGAGATTGCTGTCATTATCGGAAAATCCGGACACGTCAAACTGGATGCGAACGCGTGGCAAAGCCAACAACAACTTCATAAATTACGTCTTTTAAATAAATAATTTGAGCCTACCGTTTCATGCCTAACGTCGACAGCAGATTTCTCAGCCCATCATAGGCAAGGTTATTAATGCATAGGCCTATAGCCTAATAAACTAGGCTTAGTGATGGCAGATCAAATAATAAAAAAACGTTTTGAAGTCTACCCAGAGCATGTTTGCAAACGCATGCAAAGGGATAAACTATGTTCATACCATCTTCAATCGTTTCAAAAACTAGGATTAGGCAGTCTGCCTATGCTGTTTCAATGTATAGTTGCAGGAATCAATCGTTTGAAAAATATCGTTGTTTCTAGCCTCGTATGGTTTCACTTGGATCACACACACATTGCACGACTGCTCATATGAATCGGTGGCACCAAACTAGCGTATTTCCAGACAGTGGAAACGTTTAGATTATTTTGAATAGATAGATGGTTCACTCCATTTAAAGGCAATTAATCACCACAACTGATTAACATTAACCTGCCTTGCACTGGAGGGAAATGTTCTTACCTTGATTGAAAGCTAACCAGTGAAGCAGACGGCCAGTTCTAGTTCTGTCATCTTCTCTCCTGCTTTCTAGATGTCCATGGAGAAACGTCCTCCTTCAGTTAGGCAGAGTAAGTTCGTTGTGGTTTCAAACTTACGTCCTCCACTAATAGCTAGCATTAGCTAGCTTCCACTCACAAACGGTAGGCTACTCCCAAAATGTGACACATTTGAACTTCTCGTTACGTTTTACAACTGTCAAAAGTTTGGATTATGTTTCAGGAGTTAAACTGACACCTAGGCTATCAATGCTCTATTTGTAAGCTAAAATAAACTAGTAAGCACCATATCGCTAACGTGCATCACTTGGAGTTAGCTAGCTAGCTAGCTAGCTTAGGCCAAGATTTAAAACCAGGTCGAATTTACTACGGCTGGCCCTAGGTGCCTGTTGTTTTCCGCTAGACCTTTTCAAACAAGACCAACTACAGTAGCAGCTAGGCTATTTGACGTTCGTTATCGCACTGGGACTTGTTAATTACCGAACGTGACAAAAACCTGCCTTGCTATAACGTTAGCTCCCAAAAGGCAGGCTACTCCCAAACAGTGACACATTTGAACTTCACGTTACATTTTACAACTGTCAACAGTTTGGATTGTGTTTCGGTAGGCCTAGTTAGGCTGTCACCTAGGCTATCAAGGCTCTATTTGTAAGCTAAGATAAACTAGCTAGTAAACACCATATCACTAACGTCCATCACTTGGAGTTAGCTAGATGGAGGAAACGAGCGCTTTAGCCAACTTATTGAACCGCATCAAATAGCTTGCAAAGTTGCGTTTCAACAAAACTGTTACCTTACTTTCAAGAATAACTCCGTAGACAAAAAGTCAAAATGATTGCACTGTTTCCACAATATAAATCCACGAAAACACTCAGTGTAGAGCTATGCTATGAGTCTTCTATGGGGTCGCCTGGATCTGCACTGACTAACAAATCACATGATGTAGTGGGCGGGACAGTGCTCTCGACCACAGAATGTCAAATGAGTGAGAGACTTTTACAGACAATTGAGTTTCATTCCCTAGGGCATCAAACAAATAACCCTAAATAACTCACTTTCTGTTAATGTGTTTAAAGTCAAAATTGCAGCATAGGTTAATATGACTATTAGTATTTGTAAACTCATCTCATAATACTTTAGGTAAAACTATGTGTCAATCATTAATATGCTATTATAAGTGACAAAATCACAACCACACCAAACAACATCAAAACTTGAATGTGACTGTCACTACAACCACACTATCTAATACTCCATTCAATTTCATCCAAATTAGTCACTGCTTTCTGCCTATAACACCAACTTATTGTTCCTTTTATAAGACACCTAGGTTCAAACCTGTGTGTGTGTGTGTGTCTGTGTGTGTGTGTGTGTGTGTCTGTCTGTGTCTGAGTCTCTATGTGGAAAGCGGGGGAGGTTAGAGAGACATCCAGCTGGGAGAGAGGGGAGGGGTGGGAAGAACTGTGGGGGGAGAGTGGGTGAGCCACAGTGAGGGAGCAAGACCATGCGCGGCTAGGGAAACAGACCTATAAAAACCTAATAAACCTAAATATCTCACTTTCTGTTAACATGGTTGAAATCAAAATTGCAGCATAGGTTGATATGATTATAATTATTCATCAACTCGCTTAAAAATATTTTAGCTAAAACTGTGTCCACCACAATCATTAATGCGCTTTTAAAAAACACAAACAACACCAAATTCAAAACTTTGTATATGACTGTCACTACAAACACACTAACTAATACTCCATCAAATTTCATCCAAATTAGTCACTGTTTTCTGCCTATAACACCAACTTTTTGATTCTTTTATAAGACACCTAGATTCAAACCTTCGCCATTTCGATATACTTTTGAAATTCAAAAATCTGGTCGCAATTCCTCTCAGGCCACCCCTCAAGATCATTTTAGTGTTTAAATGACATAATTTCGATAAACCGTCTAGGAGAAGTATTTCAAAATACATGATGTGCAAAAATCAGAAAATCTCACATAATTCAAATTCTTCTAAGATTCACTATATAGTTTAAATGTAAAACTTGTTCAGAATAATACAACACACATGTCCACCAAATTTGGTTCATTTCCGTGAATGTATGCGTCAACCACAGCAGACAGCACGCTAGGTGGCGCTATACAGTCCTTGAGCCACACCCTTGGCCAAACCTTTGTCTCTAAGTACAGTTAACAATTCCACATCTAGATGCCAAATTACAAGAGTTTTAGTGCATGTCAAGTTGGTGAAAAAGGGCGAAAAAGTTAAGGGTAAGAGGAATAGAAGTATAATAATAATAATAATAATCTGAGCAAAAACAATAGGGCCTTGCACCTACGGTGCAGCCACTTTCAGTGGCCGCACCTCGGTGCTCGGGCCCTAATAATCTGAGCAAAAACAATAGGGCCTTGCACCTACGGTGCAGCCGCTGCTACAGCGGCCGCACCTCGGTGCTCGGGCCCTAAATATAGCCGCAAGCGGCGATGGCGGGCCCGAGCACCTGCGGTGCGGACCCGTGACATTTCGGAATCTATCAAAGCAACATGTGTGGGTTGGTGTGCATGTGCATGAGCAACACACATGCCCACTAAATGTGGTTAATTTTCATGAATGTATGTGTCAACCACAACAGACAACACGCTAGGTGGCGCTATAGAGTCCCTAAGCCACACCCTAGGCCTGAGCTCCGTCTCTGACTAGCGATAGCAATACGAAAAAAGTCCACTAAATTTGGTTCATTTTCGTGAATTATGTGTCAACCTCAACAAACTATACACTAGGTGGCGCTATAGAATCCCTAAGCCACACCCTAGGCCAGAGCTCTGTCTCTGACTAGTGATAGCAATAACACACAAGCCCACCAAATTTGGTTCATTTTCTTCAATGTACTGTATGTGTCAACCACAACAAACAATGTGCTAGGTGGCGCTATAGAGTCCCTAAGCCACACCTTGGGCCAAAGCTCTGTCTGACTGGCAGTAGCAATAACACACAAGTCCACCAAATTTGGTTCATTTTCGTGAATGTATGTGTCAACCACAACAGACAACGTGCTGCTAGGTGGCGCTATAGAGTCCTTAAGCCACACCTTAGGCCAGCGCTCTGTCTCAGAGTAGCAGTAGCAATTCCACATGTAGCTGCCAAATTACAACCAAATTAGTCACTGTTTTCTGCCTATAACACCAACTTCCTGTTTCTTTAATAAGACGCCATAATTCAAACCTTCGCCATTTCAATATACTTTTGAAATTCAAAAATCTGGTCGCAATTTCTCTTGGGCAACCCCTCAAGATCATTTTACTGCTGAAATGACATGATTTCGATAAACCGTCTAGGAGGAGTGTTTCAAAATACATGATGTGCAAAAATCATAATCATAATCATAACTCAAATTCTTCTAATATTTACTATAGAGTATAAATGTAAAAGTTGTTCAGGTTAATAGAACACACATGCCCACCAAATCTGGGCCATTTTCGTGAATGCGTGTGTCAACCACAACAGACAGCGCGATAGGTGGCGCTATAGAGTCCCTGAGCCACACCCTAGGCCAGAGCTCAGTCTCTGCGTAGTTTTACCAATTCCACACGTATCTGCCAAATTTCAAGAGTTTTAGAGCATGCCAAGTTGGTGAAAAAGGGCCAAAAGGCCGTGGGACAGGTAAGGAGGAAAAAACTATAATAATAATAATAAATATAGCCGCAAGCGGCGATGGCGGGCCCGAGCACCTGCGGTGCGGAGACCTGTTACATTTCGGAATCTAACAAAGCAACATGTGCGTGTTGGTGGGCATGTGCATGAGCAACACACATGCCCACCAAATTTGGTCAATTTTCCTGAATGTATGTGTCAACCACAACAGACAACACGCTAGGTGGCGCTATAGAGTCCCTAAGCCACACCCCAGGCCAGAGCTCTATCTCTGACTATCGATAGCAATAACGCACAAGCCCACCAAATTTGGTTCATTTTCGTGAATGTGTGTGTCAACCACAACAGACAATGCACTAGGTGGCGTTATACAGTCCCTAAGACACCCTTGACAAGAGCGCTGTCTCTGAATAGCTATAGCAATAACACATATGCTAACCAAATTTGGTTCATTTTTGTGAATGTATGTGTCAACCACAACAGACAATGCACTAGGTGGCGCTATAGAGTCCCTAAGCCACACCCGAGGCCAGAGCTCTGTCTCTGAATATCTATAGCAATAACACACATGCCCACCAAATTTGGTTAATTTGGGTGAATGTTTGGTCAACCAAAACAGACAATGCGCTAGGTGGCGCTATAGAGTCCCTAAGCCACACCCTAGGGCAGAGCTCTATCTCTGACTATCGATAGCAATAACGCACAAGCCCACCAAATTTGGTTAATTTTCGTAAATGTGTGTGTCAACCACAACAGACAATGCGATAGGTGGCGTTATACAGTCCCGCAGACACCCTTGGCCAGAGTGCTGTCTCTGAATAGCTATAGCAATAACACATATGCCAACCAAATTTGGTTCATTTTTGTGAATGTATGTGTCAACCACAACAGACAATGCACTAGGTGGCGCTATAGAGTCCTTAAGCCACACCCGAGGCCAGAGCTCTGTCTCTGAATAACTATAGCAATAACACACATGCCCACAAAATTTGGTTCATTTTGGTGAATGTACGTGTCAACCACAACAGACAATGCATTAGGTGGCGCTGTAGAGCCCTTAAGCCACACTCTAGGCCAGAGCTCTGTCTTTGACTACCGATAGCAATAACACACAAGCCCAGCAAATTTGGTTAATTTTCGTGAATGTTTGTGTCAACCACAACAGACAACGCACTAGGTGGCGCTATAGAGTCCCTACGCCACACCCTCTGCCAAAGCTCTGTCTCTGACTAGCCATAGCAATAACACACAAGTCCACCAAATTTGGTTCATTTTGGTGAATGTACGTGTCAACCACAAAAGATAACGTACTGCTAGGTGGCGCTATAGAGTCCCAAAGCCACACCTTAGGCCAGAGCTCTCTCTCTGACTAGCAGAAGCAATTCCACATGTAGCTGCCAAATTACATCCAATTCATAACCTTTTTTCTGCCTATAACATCAACTTCCTGTTTCTTAATAAAACGCCATAATTCAAACCTTCGCCATTTCGATATACTTTTGAAATTCAAAAATCTGGTCGCAATTCCTCTCGGGCAACCCCTCAAGATCATTTTAGTGCTTATATGACATGATTTCGATAAACCGTCTAGGAGAAGTGTTTCAAAGTACGTGATGTGCAAAAATCATAATCATAATCATAACTCAAATTCTTTTAAGATTCACTATATAGTTCAAATGTAAAACTTGTTCAGATTCATACAACACACATGTCCACCAAATTTGGTTCATTTCCGTGAATGTATGTGTCAACCACAACAGACAGCGCGCTAGGTGGCGCTATAGAGTCCCTGAGCCACACCCTAGGCCAGAGGTCTGTCTCTCAGTAGAGGCATCAATTCCACAGGTGGCTGCAAAATTTCAAGAGTTTTAGAGCATGCCAAGTTGGTGAAAAGGGCAAAACATGTCCGGTAAGAGGAAAATACTATAATAAGAATAATAATCTGAGCAAAAACAATAGGGCCTTGCACCTACGGTGCAGCCACTTTCAGTGGCCGCACCTCGGTGCTCGGGCCCTAATAATAATAATAATAATAATAATAATCTGAGCAAAAACAATAGGGCCTTGCACCTACGGTGCAGCCACTTTCAGTGGCCGCACCTCGGTGCTCGGGCCCTAAATATAGCCGCAAGCGGCGATGGCGGGCCCGAGCACCTCCGGTGCGGACCCGTGACATTTGCGGAATCTAACAAAGCAACACGTACTTGTTGGTGGGCATGTGCATGAGCAACACACATGCCCACCAAATTTGGTTAATTTTCATCAATGTGTGTGTCAACCACAACAGACAACAAGCTAGGTGGCGCAATAGAGTCCCAAAGCCACACCCAAGGCCAGAGCTCTGTCTCTGACTAGTGGCAGCAATAACACACAAGCGTACCTAATTGTCGTGTATGTATGTGTCAACAATAATAGACAATATACTAGGTGGCGCTATAGAGTCCCTAAGCCTCACCCTAGGCCAGAGCTCTATCCCTGACAAGCAGTAGCAATAGCACACATGCCCACCAAATGTGGTTCATTTTCGTGAATGTGTCAACCATAATGGACAATGTAGTAGGTGGCGCTATAGAGTCCCTAAGCCACACCCTAGGCCAGAGCTCTATCCCTGACTAGCAGTAGCAATAACACACATGCCCACCAAATGTGGTTAATTTTCGTGAATGTATCAACCACAACAGACAATGTGCTAGGTGGCGCTATAGAGTCCCTAAGCCACACCCTAGGCCAGAGCTCTGTTTCTGACTTGCAGCAGTAATAACACACAAGCTCACCAAATTTGATTCATTTTCGTGAATGTATGTCAATCACAACAGGTAACACACTAGGTGGCGCTATAGAGTCCCTAAGCCACACCCTCGGCCAGAGCTCTGTCTCTGAATATTTATAGCAAAACATATGCCCACCAAATTTGGTTCAATTTCGTGAATGTACGTGTCAACCACAACAGAAAATGCGCTAGGTGGCGCTATAGAGTCCCTAAGCCACACCCAAGGCCAGAGCTCTGTCTTTGACTAGCGGCAGCAATAACACACAAGCCCACCAAATTTGGTTCATTTTTGTGAATGTTTGTGTCAACCACAACAAACAACGCTCTAGGTGGCGCTATAGAGTTCCTAAGCCACACCCTAGGCCAGAGCTCTGTCTCTGACTAGCAATAGGAATAACACACAAGCCCATCAAATTTGGTTAATTTTCATGAATGTATGTGTCAACCACAACAGACAATGCGCTAGGTGGCGCTATAGAGTCCCTAAACCACACCCTAGGCCAGAGCTCTGTCTTTGACTACCGATAGCAATAACACACAAGCCCACCAAATTTGGTTCATTTTCGTGAATGTATGTGTCAACCACAACAGACAACGCACTAGGTGGCGCTATAGAGTCCCTACGCCACACCCTAGGCCAAAGCTCTGTCTCTGACTAGCCATAGCAATAACACACAAGTCCACCAAATTTGGTTCATTTTCGTGAATGTTTGTGTCAACCACAACAGATAACGTGCTGCTAGGTGGCGCTATAGAGTCCCAAAGCCACACCTTAGGTCAGAGCTCTGTCTCTGACTACCAGAAGCAATTCCACATGTAGCTGCCAAATTACATCCAATTCATAACCTTTTTTCTGCCTATAACACCAACTTCCTGTTTCTTAATAAAACGCCATAATTCAAACCTTCGCCATTTCAATATACTTCAAAAATTCAAAAATCTGGTCGCAATTCCTGTCGGGCAACCCCTCAAGATCATTTTAGTGCTTATATGACATGATTTCGATAAACCGTCTAGGAGAAGTATTTCAAAATACGTGATGTGCAAAAATCATAATCATAATCATAACTCAAATTCTTCTAACATTCACTATATAGTTTAAATGTAAAACTTGTTCAGAATAATACAACACACATGTCCACCAAATTTGGTTCATTTCCGTGAATGTATGTGTCAACCACAACGGACAGCGTGGTAGGTGGCGCTATAGAGTCCCTGAGCCACACCCTAGGCCAGAGGTCTGTCTCTCAGTAGAGGCATCGATTCTACAGGTAGCTGCCAAATTTCAAGAGTTTTAGAGCATGCCAAGTTGGTGAAAAAGGGCAAAACATTCCGGTAAGGGGAAAATACTATAATAAGAATAATCTGAGCAAAAACAATAGGGCCTTGCACCTACGGTGCAGCCACTTTCAGTGGCCGCACCTCGGTGCTCGGGCCCTAAATATAGCCGCAAGCGGCGATGGCGGGCCCGAGCACCTGCGGTGCGGACCCGTGACATTTGCGGAATCTAACAAAGCAACACGTACTTGTTGGTGGGAATGTGCATGAGCAACATACATGCCCACCAAATTTGGTTAATTTTCATCAATGTGTGTGTCAACCACAACAGACAACAAGCTAGGTGGCGCAATAGAGTCCCAAAGCCACACCCAAGGCCAGAGCTCTGTCTCTGACTAGTGGCAGCAATAACACACAAGCGTACCTAATTGTCGTGTATGTATGTGTCAACAATAATAGACAATGTACTAGGTGGCGCTATAGAGTCCCTAAGCCTCACCCTAGGCCAGAGCTCTATCCCTGACAAGCAGTAGCAATAGCACACATGCCCACCAAATGTGGTTCATTTTCGTGAATGTGTCAACCATAATGGACAATGTAGTAGGTGGCGCTATAGAGTCCCTAACGGTGCAGTCAGACGCCTCCGTCCGCCAACGTATGCCTCATTTTGTCACATTTCCATAAACGCTAACTGATTGGTTTGTCAGTGTTCGAAAATTTGAATACACGGAATTTCATTGGCTGGCGCTTGCGCGATCCGTCAAAAGTTGAACATCTCTCAACTTTTTAGCGGAGGCAACGTATCTCAGGCAACGCATCGGACCCACAATTCAGTGCGGCATGAAATGAAGTCCAGCCAATGTAAAGTGAATGGGAAAACAACGGACGAACGTTGGCCGACGCAAGCGTGAGACTGCCCCGTAAGCCACACCCTAGGCCAGAGCTCTATCCCTGACTAGCAGTAGCAATAACACACATGCCCACCAAATGTGGTTAATTTTTGTGAATGTATCAACCACAACAGACAATGCGCTAGGTGGCGCTATAGAGTCCCTAAGCCACACCCTAGGCCAGAGCTCTGTTTCTGACTTGCAGCAGTAATAACACACAAGCTCACCAAATTTGATTCATTTTCGTGAATGTATGTCAACCACAACAGGTAACACACTAGGTGGCGCTATAGAGTCCCTAAGCCACACCCAAGGCCAGAGCTCTGTCTTTGACTAGCGGCAGCAATAACACACAAGCCCAAGAAAATTGGTTCATTTTTGTGAATGTTTGTGTCAACCACAACAAACAACGCTCTAGGTGGCGCTATAGAGTTCCTAAGCCACACCCTAGGCCAGAGCTCTGTCTCTGACTAGCAATAGGAATAACACACAAGCCCATCAAATTTGGTTAATTTTCGTGAATGTACGTGTCAACCACAACAGACAATGCGCTAGGTGGCGCTATAGAGTCCCTAAGCAACACCCTCAGCCAGAGCTCTGTATCTGAATAGCGATGGCAATAACACATGTGCCCACCAAATTTGGTTCATTTTTGTGAATGTATGTTTCAACCACAACAGACAATGCACTAGGTGGCGCTATAGAGTCCCTAAGCCACACCCTAGGCCAGAGCTCTGTCTCTGACTAGCGATAGCAATAACACATAAGTCCACCAAATTTGGTTCATTTTCGTGAATGTTTGTGTCAACCACAACACATAACGTGCTACTAGGTGGCGCTATAGAGTCCCGAAGCCACACCTTAGGCCAGAGCTCTGTCCCTGACTAGCAGAAGCAATTCCACATGTAGCTGCCAAATTACATCCAATTTATAACCTTTTTTCTGCTTATAACACCAACTTCCTGTTTCGTAATAAGACACCATAATTCAAACCTTCGCCATTTCGATATGCTTCGAAAATTCAAAAATCTGTTCGCAATTCCTCTCGGGCAACCCCTCAAGATCCTTTTACTGCTCATATGACATGATTTCGATAAACCGTCTAGGAGAAGTGTTTCAAAATACATGATGTGCAAAAATCATAATCATAATCATAACTCAAATTTGTTTAAGATTCACTATGTAGTGTAAATGTAAAAGTTGTTCAGATTTATACAACACATCTGCCTACCAAATTTGGTTCATTTTCGTGCATGCACATGTCAACCACAACAGACAGCGCGGTAGGTGGCGCTATAGACCCCCTGAGCCACACCCTAGGCCAGGGCTCTTTCTCTCAGTATCAAATGCAATTCTACATATGCCTGCCAAATTACAAGAGTTTTGGAGCATGCCAAGTTGGTGAAACGGCCAAACGGGCTAAGACGAAGAGAGAATAATAATAAATATAGCCGCAAGCGGCGATGGCGGGCCCGAGCACCTGCGGTGCGGAGACCTGTGAAATTTCGGAATCAAAAAAGCAACATGTGCGTGTTGGTGGGAATGTGCATGAGCAACACACATGCCCACCAAATTTGGTCAATTTTCCAGCATGTATGTGTCAACCACAACAGACAACACGCTAGGTGGCGCTATAGAGTCCCTAAGCCACACCCTAGGCCAGAGCTCTATGTGTGACTATCGATAGCAATAACGCACAAGCCCACCAAATTTGGTTCATTTTCGTGAATGAGTGTGTAAACCACAACAGACAATGCGCTAGGTGGCGCTATACAGTCTCTAAGACACCCTTGGCCAAAGCGCTGTCTCTGAATAGCTATAGCAATAACACACATGCCCACAAAATTTGGTTCATTTTCCTGAATGTATGCGTCAACAAAAACACACAATCTGCTAGGTGGCGCTATAGTCCCTAAGCCACACCCTAGGCCAGAGCTCTGTTTCTGACTAGCGGCAGTAATAACAAACAAGCTCACCAAATTTGATTCATTTTCGTGAATGTATGTCAACCACAACAGGTAACACACTAGGTGGCGCTATAGAGTCCCTAAGCCACACCCTCGGCCAGAGCTCTGTCTCTGAATAGCTATAACAAAACACATGCCCACCAAATTTGGTTCATTTTTGTGAATGATTGTGTCAACCACAACAGACAATGTGCTAGGTGGCGCTATAGAGTCCTTAAGCCACACCCTAGTCCAGAGCTCTGTCTCTAACTAGCAAAAACAATAACACATGAGCCCACCAAATTTGGTTAATTTTCGTGAATGTTTGTGTCAACCACAACAGACAATGCGCTAGGTGGCGCTATAGAGTCCTTAAGCCACACCCTAGGCCAAAGCTCTGTCTCTGACTACCGATAGGAATAACACACAAGTCCACCAAATTTGGTTCATTTTCGTGAATGTTTGTGTCAAACACAACAGACAACGCACTAGGTGGCGCTATATAGTCCCTATGCCCCACCCTAGGCCAAAGCTCTGTCTCTGACTAGCCATAGCAATAAGACACAAGTCCACCAAATTTGGTTCATTTTCGTGAATGTTTGTGTCAACCACAACAGATAACATGCTGCTAGGTGGCGCTATAGAGTCCTGAAGCCACACCTTAGGCCAGAGCTCTGTCTCTGACTAGCGATAGCAATAACACACAAGCACACCAAATTTGGTTCATTTTCATCAATGTATGTGTCAACCACAACAGACTATGTGCTAGGTGGCGCTATAGAGTTCCTAAGCCACACCCTAGGCCAAAGATCTGTCTCTGACTTGTAGTAGCAATAACACACAAGTCCACCAAATTTGGTTCATTTTCGTGAATGTTTGTGTCAACCACAACAGATAACATGCTGCTAGGTGGCGCTATAGAGTCCCAAAGCCACACCTTAGGCCAGAGCTCTGTCTCTGACTAGCAGAAGCAATTCCACATGTAGCTGCCAAATTACATCCAATTCCTAACCTTTTTTCTGCCTATAACACCAACTTCCTGTTTCTTAATAAAACGCCATAATTCAAACCTTCGCCATTTCAATATACTTCAAAAATTCAAAAATCTGGTCGCAATTCCTCTCGGGCAACCCCTCAAGATCATTTTAGTGCTGATATGACATGATTTCGATAAACCGTCTAGGAGAAGTATTTCAAAATACGTGATGTGCAAAAATCATAATCATAATCATAACTCAAATTCCTCTAAGATTCACTATATAGTTTACATGTAAAACTTGTTCAGAATAATACAACACACATGTCCACCAAATTTGGTTCATTTTAGTGAATGTAAGTGTCAACCACAGTAGACGGCGCGCTAGGTGGCGCTATAGAGTCCCTGAGCCACACCCTAGGCCACAGCTCTGTGTCTGAGTATCAAATGCAATTCTACATATGCCAGCTGAATTGCAAGAGTTTTAGAGCATGCCAAGTTGGTGAAAAATGTTACTGGTAAGAGAATTATACTATAATAAAAAGAAATATAGCCGCAAGCGGCGATGGCGGGCCCGAGCACCTGCGGTGCGGAGACATGTGACATTTCGGAATCTAACAAAGCAACATGTACGTGTTGGTGGGCATGTGCATGAGCAACACACATGCCCACCAAATTTGGTCAATTTTCCTGAATGTATGTGTCAACCACAAAAGACAACACGCTAGGTGGCGCTATAGAGTTCCTAAGCCACACCCTAGGCCAGAGCTCTATCTCTGACTATCGATAGCAATAACGCACAAGCCCACCAAATTTGGTTCATTTTCGTGAATGTGTGTGTCAACCACAACAGACAATGCGCTAGGTGGTGTTATACAGTCCCGAAGACACCCTTGGCCAGAGTGCTGTCTCTGAATAGCTATAGCAATAACACATGCCAACCAAATTTGGTTCATTTTTGTGAATGTATGTGTCAACCACAACAGACAATGCACTAGGTGGCGCTATAGAGTCCCTAAGCCACACCCCAGGCCAGAGCTCTGTCTCTGAATAACTATAGCAATAACACACATGCCCACCAAATTTGGTTAATTTGGGTGAACGTACACAGACAATGCGCTAGGTGGCGCTATAGAGTCCCTAAGCCACACCCTAGGGCAGAGCTCTATCTCTGACTATCGATAGCAATAACGCACAAGCCCACCAAATTTGGTTCATTTTCGTGAATGTGTGTGTCAACCACAACAGACAATGCGCTAGGTGGCGTTATACAGTCCCGAAGACACCCTTGGCCAGAGTGCTGTCTCTGAATAGCTATAGCAATAACACATGCCAACCAAATTTGGTTCATTTTTGTGAATGTATGTGTCAACCACAACAGACAATGCACTAGGTGGCGCTACAGAGTCCCTAAGCCACACCCCAGGCCAGAGCTCTGTCTCTGAATAACTATAGCAATAACACACATGCCCACCAAATTTGGTTAATTTGGGTGAACGTACACAGACAATGCGCTAGGTGGCGCTATAGAGTCCCTAAGCCACACCCTAGGGCAGAGCTCTATCTCTGACTATCGATAGCAATAACGCACAAGCCCACCAAATTTGGTTCATTTTCGTGAATGTGTGTGTCAACCACAACAGACAATGCGCTAGGTGGCGTTATACAGTCCCGAAGACACCCTTGGCCAGAGTGCTGTCTCTGAATAGCTATAGCAATAACACATATGCCAACCAAATTTGGTTCATTTTTGTGAATGTATGTGTCAACCACAACAGACAATGCACTAGGTGGCGCTATAGAGTCCTTAAGCCACACCCGAGGCCAGAGCTCTGTCTCTGAATAACTATAGCAATAACACACATGCCCATAAAATTTGGTTCATTTTGGTGAATGTACGTGTCAACCACAACAGACAATGCATTAGGTGGCGCTCTAGAGTCCCTACGCCACACTCTAGGCCAGAGCTCTGTCTCTGACTACCGATAGCAATAACACACAAGCCCACCAAATTTGGTTAATTTTGGTGAATGTTTGTGTCAACCACAACAGACAACGCACTAGGTGGCGCTATAGAGTCCCTACGCCACACCCTCTGCCAAAGCTCTGTCTCTGACTAGCCATAGCAATAACACACAAGTCCACCAAATTTGGTTAATTTTGGTGAATGTACATGTCAACCACAAAATATAATGTGCTGCTAGGTGGCGCTATAGAGTCCCAAAGCCACACCTTAGGCCAGAGCTCTGTCTCTGACTAGCAATTCCACATGTAGCTGCCAAATTACATCCAATTCATAATCTTTTTTCTGCCTATAACACCAACTTCCTGTTTCTCAATAAAACACCATAATTCAAACCTTCGCCATTTCGATATACTTTTGAAATTCAAAAATCTGGTCGCAATTCCTCTCGGGCAACCCCTCAAGATCATTTTAGTGCTTATATGACATGATTTCGATAAACCGTCTAGGAGAAGTGTTTCAAAATACATGATGTGCAAAATTCATAATCATAACCATAACTCAAATTCTTCGAATATTTGCTATAGAGTGTAAATGTAAAAATTGTTTAGATTAATACAAGACACATGCCCACCAAATCTGGGCCTTTTTCGTGAATGCATGTGTCAACCACAACAGACAGCGTGATAGGTGGCGCTATAGAGTCCCTGAGCCACGCCCTAGGCCAAAGCTCTGTCTCTGAGTTTCGATTGCAATTCTACAAATGGCTGCCAAATTACAAGAGTTTTAGAGCATGCCAAGTTGGTGAAAAAAAAAAAACAGGTAAGACGGAAAAAGAATAATAATAATCTGAGCAGAAACAATAGGGCCTTGCACCTACGGTGCAGCCACTTTCAGTGGCCGCACCTCGGTGCTCGGGCCCTAATAATCTGAGCAAAAACAATAGGGCCTTGCACCTCCGGTGCAGCCACTTTCAGTGGCCGCACCTCGGTGCTCGGGCCCTAAATATAGCCGCAAGCGGCGATGGCGGGCCCGAGCACCTGCGGTGCGGACCCGTGACATTTCGGAATCTAACAAAGCAACATGTGTGGGTTGGTGTGCATGTGCAAGGGCAACACACATGCCCACTAAATTTGGTTAATTTTCGTGAATGTATGTGTCAACCACAACAGACAACACGCTAGGTGGCGCGGCGCTATAGAGTCCCTAAGCCACACCCTAGGCCTGAGCTCCGTCTCTGACTAGCGATAGCAATACGAAAGAAGTCCACTAAATTTGGTTCATTTTCGTGAATGTATGTGTCAACCTCAACAAACTATACACTAGGTGGCGCTATAGAGTCCCTGAGCCACACCCTAGGCCAGAGCTCTGTCTCTGACTAGCGATAGCAGTTACACACAAGCCCACCAAATTTGGTTAATTTTCTTCAATGTACTGTATGTGTCAACCACAACAGACAATGTGCTAGGTGGCGCTGTAGAGTCCCTAAGCCACAACCTGGGCCAAAGCTCTGTCTGACGGGCAGTAGCAATAACACACAAGTCCACCAAATTTGGTTCATTTTCGTGAATGTATGTGTCAACCACAACAGACAACACGCTGCTAGGTGGCGCTATAGAGTCCCTAAGCCACACCTTGGGCCAGCGCTCTGTCTCGGAGTAGCAGTAACAATTCCACATGTAGATGCCAAATTACATCCAAATTAGTCACTGTTTTCTGCCTATAACACCAACTTCCTGTTTCTTTAATAAGACGCCATAATTCAAACCTTCGCCATTTCAATATACTTTTGAAATTCAAAAATCTGGTCGCAATTTCTCTTGAGCAACCCCTCAAGATCATTTTACTGCTGAAATGACATGATTTCGATAAACCGTCTAGGAGGAGTGTTTCAAAATACATGATGTGCAAAAATCATAATCATAATCATAACTCAAATTCTCCTAATATTTACTTTAGAGTATAAATGTAAAAGTTGTTCAGATTAATACAACACACATGCCCACCAAATCTGGGCCATTTTCGTGAATGCATGTGTCAACCACAACAGACAGCGCGATAGGTGGCGCTATAGAGTCCCTGAGCCACACCCTAGGCCAGAGCTCTGTCTCTGAGTAGTTTTACCAATTCCACACGTATCTGCCAAATTTCAAGAGTTTTAGAGCATGCCAAGTTGGTGAAAAAGGGCCAAAAGGCCGTGGGACAGGTAAGGAGGAAAAAACTATAATAATAATAATAATAATAATAATAATAATAATAATCTGAGCAAAAACAATAGGGCCTTGCACCTACGGTGCAGCCGCTGCTACAGCGGCCGCACCTCGGTGCTCGGGCCCTAATAATAATAATAATCTGAGCAAAAACAATAGGGCCTTGCACCTACGGTGCAGCCACTTTCAGTGGCCGCACCTCGGTGCTCGGGCCCTAATAATAATAATAATAATAATCTGAGCAAAAACAATAGGGCCTTGCACCTACGGTGCAGCCACTTTCAGTGGCCGCACCTCGGTGCTCGGGCCCTAAATATAGCCGCAAGCGGCGATGGCGGGCCCGAGCACCTGCGGTGCGGACCCGTGACATTTTGGAATCTAACAAAGCAACATGTGTGGGTTGGTGTGCATGTGCATGAGCAACACACATGCCCACTAAATTTGGTTAATTTTCTTGAATGTATGTGTCAACCGCAACAGACAACACGCTAGGTGGCGCTATAGAGTCCCTAAGCCACACCCTAGGCCTGAGCTCCGTCTCTGACTAGCGATAGCAATACTAAAGCAGTCCACTAAATTTGGTTCATTTTCGTGAATGTATATGTCAACCTCAACAAACTTTACACTAGGTGGCGCTATAGAATCCCTAAGCTACACCCTAGGCCAGAGCTCTGCCTCTGACAAGCGATGGCAATAACACACAAGCCCACCAAATTTGGTTCATTTTCTTCAATGTATGTGTCAACCACAACAAATTATGTGCTAGGTGGCGCTATAGAGTCCCTAAGCCACACCTTAGGCCAGCGCTCTGTCTCTGAGTAGCAGTAGCAATTCCACATGTAGCTGCCAAATTACATCCAAATTAGTCACTGTTTTCTGCCTTTAACACCAACTTCCTGTTTCTTTAATAAGACGCCATAATACAAACCTTCGCCATTTCAATATACTTTTGAAATTCAAAAATCTGGTCGCAATTTCTCTTGGGCAACCCCTCAAGATCATTTTACTGCTGAAATGACATGATTTCGATAAACTGTCTAGGAGGAGTGTTTCAAAATATGTATGAATGTATGTGTCAGCCGCAACAGACAACACGCTAGGTGGCGCTATAGAGTCCCTAAGCCACACCCTAGGCCTGAGCTCCGTCTCTGACTAGCGATAGCAATACGAAAGAAGTCCACTAA